>NC_029778.3:75328163-75340701 GCF_000817695.3 Arachis duranensis | reverse complement strand
TGCAGCTGATGGATCTACCTCTTACTGATAGGAAATTCACATGGTTTCGGGTCGGTCCTGTAGTAGGATTGATAGGGTTCTGGTCAATGTAGAATGGACGGAGAAGTTCCCAGATATTCGGCTAAAAGGTGGTCTGCGGGGGTTGTTTGATCATTGCCCGTTAATTGTGGAAGGGACAAAGTTTGTAGGGGGCCCTAAAGTTTGTAGGGGGCCCTAGACCGTTCAGAAGTCTGAATTCCTGGTTTACGCATGAAGGTTTTCTGAGAATGGTAAAAACTGAATGGAGGTCCTTGGTAGATGCTCAATTCATGTGTAAACTGAAGGCTTTAACAGGTCCTCTGCGACAATGGCACAAGGATACGTTCCGTGACACAGATAAGAGACTAATGAGGTTTGAGAAGGAGATCACAAGCCTGGACAATTTAGTTAGTAATGGGATCTATGATGGTACAACAGAGGCGAGAAGAAAGGCGCTGGTGAACTTTTGTGAAAAATGGTACATCAGGAAGGAAATACACTGGAAGCAGATGTCTCGGTCCCAGCATGCAGCCAACATGGATAAGAATACCCGATACTTCCATAACATTGCATCGGCCAGAAGAAGGAATAATAGAATCGATGCTCTGTTGATCCAGGGAAGACTTGTGCGGAACCAGGCCAGGATTAAAGGTGCAATTACGGGGTTCTACAAAGATCTATATCGACAGGAATATGCTCCAAGGATTGGTGTAAGGGAGGGGCTGCTCAAACAAATTAGTAGAGAGGAGGCTGAAACATTGGAGGTATTGCCTTCGGAGAATGAAATCAAGGAGGCAGTGTGGGATTGCGGATCATCAAAGACGCCAGGAAGTGATGGGTATAACATGAACTTCATAAAGAAATGCTGGGAGGACATTGGTCCAGAATTCATTGCAACGGTACTGGGTTTCTTCCAAAGTGAAAATTTACCAACGGACTCGAATGTAACTTGGGTGACTCTAGCCCCGAAGTTTGAGGGTGCAAAGGAGGTGAAGGACTTCCGGCCGATTAGTATGGTGGGATGCGTGTATAAAGTAATTTCCAAGGTGTTGGTGAGAAGGATGAGGTCTGCTATGCCAGGATTGGTGGGCGAGACTCAGACGGTGTTTGTAAAAGGTAGGAAGATTCATGATGGTGCACTCATAGCCTGTGAGACAGTACATTGGCTGAAGACACGAAAAAAGAGAGCGGCTATTATCAAGCTGGACTTTCAGAAGGCTTATGATCGAGTAAGATGGAGTTTTGTAGATATTGTGCTACAGCAGATGGGGTTTGGCCTAAGGTGGAGGAATTGGGTGAAGGAGTGTGTTACTACGGCTACTATGTCAGTCCTAGTAAATGGGACACCATCCAAGCCGTTCAAGATGGAAAGGGGACTAAGACAAGGGGACCCCCTCTCCCCACTTCTGTTTGTACTTGTGGTGGATATTTTGCATAGGATGTTGGGGGAAGCCATCAAGAACGGGCGGATAGCTCCATTGTTGGTTGGGGGAGATCAAATTGAACTGTCACACCTACAATTTGCAGATGACACAATTTTGTTCTGTCCGCCAGAGACGGAAACAATCGTGAATTATAAGAGGCTGTTGCGGAGTTTTGAGCTGATGTCTGGACTGAGCATTAATTTTGATAAGTCGAATATGATCTCGGTGAACTGCGAGCAAGGGTGGATTGATCATGCGTGTGGCCTACTGGGATGCCAGCAAGCTGATTTACCGGTTAGATACCTTGGGATGTCCTTAGGGGCAAATCCGCGCCTGGTGAAGACGTGGAAACCAATCATAGATAAGGTAGAAAAGAAGCTCAGCTTATGGAAAGCGAAGGTGTTGAATAAAGCGGGGAAGCTTGTCCTCATAAAATCGGTACTGAATAGCCTACCCGTTTATTACCTGAGTTTGTATAAGATGCCGCAGGCGGTGGCGGACAAGCTGATTGCATTACAAAGGAACTTTATGTGGTGCAAGGCGGACGGAACTTACGGTATGCCAATGGTCAAGTGGGAGCTGGTCCAGGCTCCAAAAAAGGTTGGGGGCTTGGGGGTTGGAGATGCAGTACTACGGAACACCGCACTCTTGTTTAAGTGGTGGTGGCGATTTTCAAAGGACGATTGCCCGCTGTGGAAGAAGATTGTTTGTTCGTGCAACAAGTTAAATCATACTGTCATGTTAGCAACTCAGTCTTTGCCGGTAAAAGGAGGGCCTTGGAAAGACATATGTCAGTTGAATATCAAGGAACACAGGGTTCGAGAGAAAATGGTTAGTGGATTGGCGATGGAAGTCGGCAATGGTAGGAAAACTCGGTTTTGGGAAGACAACTGGGTTCAGGGTGGTCCTCTAAAAGAGAGTTTTTCAAGACGCTTCTCTGTATCAGAATAACAAGGAGCTGTCATTGGGGACTATGGGTTTTGGGATGGGCTGGAGTGGATCTGTAATTTCCAATGGAGGAGGAAGTTGTTCCAATGGGAGCTAGAACTTGTCCATCAGCTTCATGAGCGGTTAAGGCCAGTAAAGTTATCCTCTGAGAGCGAGGATAATGTGGTGTGGAAGTTTGATAATAAAGGTGTGTTTTCTACGAAATCCTTTATGGAGGTCATTCAATCGGAGACGCTGTCAGACGAGATCACAAGCTATAGCTTCACTAGTGCACTCTGGAGAGGCTTGGTACCCCCAAGAATAGAGCTCTTTGGATGGTTTGTGCTCATTGGTAGAATTAATACTAAGGAGAGGTTGACTAGACTAGGAGTCATTAATAGTGATAATAGGTGTGTATTGTGTAACAAGGGAGTAGAAACTGTTGAGCACTTATTCCTTCTGTGTAAGGTAACATGGCAGCTGTGGTGCTTTTGGCTGTGGTCCTTTGATAGGGAGTGGGTTATTCCTGGAACCATTAAAGAGCTGTTTGTGAGTTGGAGTGCCATGGCTAACAGACGACAAGGGCAGAAACTATAGATGACGACGTTCTTTGCTGTGATTTGGAACATCTGGTTGGAACGTAATGCCAAAATTTTCAATCATACAGGAGTAAGTATAGAGCTCATTCAATCAAGAACATTGTCGAGCTACTCTGAGTCGCAGGGAGAAGATCCGTTTGGGGGTTGTAGGCAACGCGGGTGATGCCAGGGGATTGGTTTCTTAGTTTCAATTGCTATGTTTTTATGCTTTCTTTTATCTTTGCTCCACGTTAATGTGTTGAGCTTGCTGTACTTCAAAAAAAAAAATACTTTTTTGTTTATTTATTACATGAAAAAAACATCTTTTTTTTAAGGAAAAAAATCTTTTAAAAAAAAGATGTAAATTACAACTTCTCAAAAAAATATTTTTCTGATTTTTTTAGTACTTTTACTTTTACAACTCGAAATTTGCCAAACACGCTAAAAAATAAAAAAAAGATATTTTTCATTGAAAAAAAGATATTTTTTATCAAAATAATGGCACCCAAACAAGCACATATTCTTATAGTCAAGAAATAGACTTAATTTGTTCTATAATAAATAATTTTTTAATTATCAAATTTATAAAAAAAATATCTCATCTTTTTATTTATCCTAAAAGTTAAACATTAAAACTAATGTTAATACTTTTTCATTAACATAAATAAAATAAAACATAAAAATAAAGCTTGAATAAATAAAAATACAAAATTTTGAATCTCAAGATATAAAATAGTTATAAAATAAAAAAATTACTTAAATATAATTTTTATAAGGTACTCCATCAATGAACTTAGATGCATGAATATTATATGTAAAATGAATCTTGAGTATAAAAAATTATTGGGAAAATTATTCTAAAGGATCGTTAAGAAGACTTAATTATTAAAAAGGACCTTTAATAACAAAATTATTAAGAAAGACTAAATCTTTTTCTAATTAGGTAAAGATCATAAAAATAAAAAAATACATAAAATAAATAATTAATTAATTAAAATTACTAAAATTTTAAGAGAAATAAAATTTATCAACATAAAGATTATAAAAAATAAATAAAAAATAATTAAAGATATATTTTTCTCATTTTAAAAAGATTTGATTCGTTTTTTTAAATATTATAAAAAGATTTGATTCGTTTTATTAAATATTATAAAAAGATTTGGTCCTTCTCAATAATTTTAGTATTAAAGATTTTTTTTAATAATTAAATCTTTCTAACGGTTTTTTAGAAAAATTTTCTTAAAATTATTCTATGTAAATTTTTTTAAAAAAATATTGTCCTGTTAAACTATTTTACTTTTAATTTTTTAAAAACATATCCATAATAAAAAATCCGCATGAATAATTTATATCCAATAGAAAACTCTTGATAAGGTTGTTGTGAAAAATATGTGAAAATTTTTTTCATTCAACGTAACTGACGGATGTACGAAAGAAATTTTTTTAATAATAAACTTCTAATATTTGAAGTTAAATTTAGACGCCAATTGACATTATATATTGTGTAGGTATCTAGAGTATATTAGAAGAGTATGATAAGAGAAAAATTATTCTGCGTAAATTTATTTTTTAAAAAATGGTCCCTATTGAACTATTTTATTTTTATTCTTTAAAATATATCTAAATAAAAAAAATCTGTAATGATAATTTACATCCAATACAAAAATTATAGTGAGATTCTTGTGGAAAAATGGATAGAAAATTTTTTATTTAACGTAACTGATGAAAGAATTTTTTTAATAATAAACATTTTTTTAGGAATAATATTGGAACTTAAATTTAGACACCAATTATCCTTATATTAGGTTTTATGTTATATATAAGTAAAGTGAGAAGGATGCAAGTGCAGATGAATAAGAAAAAAAATATTATTTTATTATGCAGTAACAGGAATCTTATATAATAGATAGTAAGAGAGGAAAGAGATAATTATAGAAGCTCCGTGATTATGAAATAATGAAATAAGAGAGAACGTGAATATATGTGATAAGAGAGAAGATGAAGCAGTAGAAGTTTTTTAACGTACAACTGACATATAGTGGGATAGATTATTAAGAGGGCAAAATTGAAAAAAAAATTAGACACCAAACTCATGTATTAGCATTATATATTATTATAGATTAGTACAATAAATCAAATTTTATGATTTTTTAATTCAAAATAAGAACAAGGCACCAACTCTAATCATACATATTAGTACAATAAACATAATCTTATGATTTTGTGATTCAAAATAAAAATATAATAATATTAATCTAGAAGTCAATCACTCTAATGATGTGTCATATGACGTTCAAACAATTGATATTGTTATTTATTGTCTCTGCGCATAGGGGCGGAGCTACATTGTAAGAGAGGGGGCAATGACTCCTTTAATTTTAATTTTTTACATGTAAATTATATGTAAATTTGAGTTTAGTCTCTCTTTAAAATTTTATTTTAGTCTTATTTTATTGTGTAAATATTTTTGACCCCTTTTAATATTTTATCTAGCTTCACCTTTGTCTGTACACGTCATAGAATCTATTTCACTCAAATATCTCAAGAAAAGGATCTAAGAGAGAGAATAGAGGTTAGAAATTGATAAAAGTGACATCCAAAAAGTGCTGTGAACAAGTTATATATATAGGCACCGTTTGTGTTTATCTCGTTTATACAGTAAACTAGATGAACGTTGTTACACAATACATGTGCACCAACGACATATTCATCAATATATGTGCCTTATCTCGTTTATAGTATAACCAAAATACGTATATTATTAATTCATTTATACTGTAAATAATATAAATATAAAATGGTATTACTTACAAATTACATATTTCAGTAAATAAAAAATTAAAATATTTATTTGAAAAAATTGTAATTTGAGTCAATAAAAATTTGAAACCAATTTAATTCAATTTTAAAATTTAAGAAATCAATTCAAATATTTCATTTACTTGAAATAGTCAACCTTAAATAAAATTTTAAAATTATAATATCGTAATAAAATTTTAAAATATATTCAATAATTAATTATTTGCAAAAGATAGAAAAAATGAAAAGAATTCAGGAGCAGAGTCAAAATCGAACAGAGTCACTTAAACCTTGAGAGAGAATATCTATTATATTCCTCCCTTTCACATGACGCATTTAGAATTACCATGAACTTCAAATAAGTAATAAATGAGCCAATGCATGACTTCGATTGTTTTTGGTTCAGCTAATTAAATAAGTAGGCGATTTTTTTTGAAGATGACTTCTATGTATTTTAATTAGCTTCCTCTTCCCTAATGTGTCACTCTTTGTACTCGTCAAAAAGGAAAATATAATCTATTATTCGTAGTTTTCCTGAGATTAGATCAATGTGCCAGCAAGGCAGCAATCAATATCATCTGGATGGTATATCTTGTATCGCTAATTGGACTTGAATTTATTCAGAGTTTGATTTTGACACGAATAAATAAATATATATAGTTCTTGACCAAAAAAAAAATTAAATAAATATATATAGTTGAACTCAATTAAGCCTCGAGATAATTTTTTTTATCAAATGCTTTAAGTTTTTAATAAATTTTATTTATTAAATTTGTCTCTAAATCTTTATTCTATAAACAAATCAATATAATATTAACATTAAAATTCTCGTTTATATGAAAAAATTAATTCAAAAATTTTAAAAACCTTTTTAGAGAATTAAATAATGGTAAAAATTAATTTATCTAAATTCTTTAACATAATATGATGTGGAATTTATTTGTTTAAAAATAATATTTTTTGAAAACTAAATAATATTTGATTAATTAAAAAAATGATTTAAGGTATTACTCATAAATATTTAATAAAAAAGGAGCTGAATTAAAATGGTATTTTTCTTTCCCTTTATTTAGTGTAAAATAAGGCTCGTTAATTCACAACTGGATCGCATGTTAGATTTATAACATTTAAAATATATATATATATAACGGAGAACAAAAACTATCAGTACATATATAACCAGTTATTATGAATTTCAGATATGTAGTAATAATTCACAGCTTAAAGTATATACCATAATAACTAAACTCAAATAGGAAGATACAACTAATTTGATGACTTCATGATTTTAAAATGCTAAATATTATTTGTTTGATTATGTTTTTATGTTGAGATGGATGAATGGTCATATGTGATTAGATAAAATAAGAAATGAAGATATAAGGGAGAGAGTTGGAGTAGCACCCATTACGGAAAAGATGGTTGAATCGCGTCTAAGGTGGTTTGGACATGTGAGAAGAAGATCGATAGATAGATGAGATGGAAGATAGACAAGGGGCGAAAGACAGAAAAAGACCTAAAAAGACCATTCATGAGATGGTCAAACGAGATCTACATGTAAACAGTCTCTCTATAGACATGATACATAACAGAACATAATAACATCATTTGATTCATGTAATCGACCCATTTAATAGAACAAGGCTTTATCATTGTTTTTTTTGTTCGTTGTTGTTTCTTTGTTTTGTATTCCTTGTTTGTACTCACGTCCCGGGGTAGGAAATCTAGTGAGTTTGTTAACTGATCGGGAAAAAAAAAGTTTACACCTATTATTATATATTTTGAGTATTTATTATAAAAATATTATATAATTATAGAAAAAACATTATGATTAATAAAGAGTATTATTGTTTTCTTTTTTAAATATAAAATAATTTAATTAAAAATATTAGAATATATATACTGATTAACATAGAAAAATAAATGAAATAGCTTAGCCTAGTAGCAAAGTATTGTGATTTGAACCACGTTGGAGATTTCATGTTACAGAGAAGCCATTATAAGATTGGAAGCTTTTCACCTGTTCCAGTGTACTTTTTGAAATATCACAATTCTATTGTTTGTAACCAATCAGATTTAATATAAAAAATACAAATGGTCTAGATTTAAGAAAAGAAAATTTTGTGGACATTCACAAAGAAACTATATGGTAGGCATGCAACAGTTACATTCTTTGGACAGTTTAATTGATTTGAAAATGTCTTTTTTATCCAAATTAGCTTCAAGCTAGTTTGAGTAGATGTATTTAAAACTGCATTATTGGACGAGTTAGGCTTTGTAAGATTTCTATTCTTTTATAAAAAAATGAACTTACATATTTGCTTAATAAAAAAAAAGTTGCTTAATATATTTTATTGAAAAAAATGATATATTAACTGGAATTGTCACTAAATATATTTTTAATTTAATTAATTGAATGTAAAATAAGTTAAAAATATATATATTTTAAATGACTAGAATAATAAATAGGACAATTTTAAGATTACTATAAGCTAAATTTAATTGCTCAAGCAAGCACCATTATAATAGTATTAATAAAAAATTGTACAAAAATAATATTACTTATATTTTAATTTTATCAACTAAACTCATTTCAAAGTATAAGTATTAAATTTAATGTGCTAAATTTTTAACGATAAAATAGAATTTTACAATAAATTAATTTTATCTGATATTTATTAATTAAAGAAATAAATTTATTAAAATCTTTTTTAATAAATTAATTAACGATAAATCTTAGGAAAAAAGTTAATTTCATCATTCTTGTTAACTAAATTACTATATAGGATAGTTTCATGAGCAGGACTTATCAAGAATAATTTAGAAATTGACAATAAATAAATAATAAGAGTTGATAGAAAAAATAAATAATAAATTTTGTGCATTATTAATAGTATTGGTGAAAATATTTATTAAAAAATAAAATATTAAGTCATTAATTAACATCTTTAAGTGAAAGATATATGGAGGCTTAATTTGGTAAAAGAGTTTATGATTTTGGTCTCTAAGATAGAAATTGAAAATTTATTTTATTTCTGACATTTTTTTGCTACAAAATGTCTCAAACGTTTATCTTAATTTTAAAATCGTCATTTTTACCAAAACTTTAATTTTTATTACTAAATTACTCTTAATTAAAAAATATATAAAAAAACAGGTTAAAGGTTAGGAAACAGGGGAGGAGTTAATCATTCTCAGGAGGTGGGTTTTTAATGGAATAAGAGGAGAGAGGGAATATAGGAAAGAAAAGGAAAAGGGAATCCGCTAGCACTGTTCCTCGTCATCGCTGCAGCTCTTTATCGTTCGGTCGCTAGATCTTATCGCTGCTCCTTGTCGTTCGGTCCTCGCTGCTGTTTCTCGACGTCGACGCCAGTAGATCCGTTCGGTTCTACTTTTTAAAAATTGTATCATTTATGTTTGCTAAATTAAATTAAAAATTATTTTTAATAAACACAAACAAAAATAATTATGTTAGGTAAAATTGCTTTTAAAATTTAAAAATACTATAAAAGACATAAATTTAAACGGTAAATTCAAACACAAAATGAAGAGTTTGTACTTTTAAAAAGCACAAATAACTCTTTAAAAAACTTTACTAAACCAAACTGTATTCAAATTAAAAAAAAAACTAAAATTATAGACTCACAAATTTTGTAAAGCCATAATGAATTAATTTTTTGTATATAAAAAACTATTTTAATAAATAAATTTAAAATTAATAATAAATCTATTTTCGTTAAGTCTTATTAACTAATTGCTTACACTTGTAAATTAATGATAATTACTTATGCTATTTATAATTGATTAAATGAAAAATTTTAAAATCATAATTATCCTAAATTAATATTCTTTTGTTCGAGTCTTTTCTCCTATTTTATTTTATGATAAAATTTAGTTTAATATTTTAAAAAATAATGACAATTCTTATCAAAAAATAAATGAGCACATATGAATTTTTTGTTGTGATTTTTTAGAATCTATTTAGAATAATCATCTTTTAATTTAGATTTTAATAAGTATTGTTGTTAATATTTTTTTCATATCCTATGATAATTAAGAAAAGTAAACGAAGAGAAAAGATCTTAATATTAGTAAATTAAAGATGGACGAAAAAAATATTAAATAGAAAAAATATATCAACTTTATTATTAAGATGTATGTGCAATATTTTTTACTTATATTATGTGTTAGTTTTTCAAGATAATAATATTTAATTTCACCTTTAATATATTTATAAATAAGTAGATAAACAAAAGCAAAGAAATAGAAAATTTGAAAAGAATGAAAAAAATCATTTTTAATTATAGAGATCTATTTAATATTTATCACCAGTTTTTTTTCTATTTATCTTTGTTTTTCTTGTTTAAAATAATACAGTAAAAAGATAAATTTCAATAATATATTATAAAAATATTTTTAAATCGATATGTTTATACTATATTTAAATACTATTATATAAGAAAGAAGTCATTTTATGCAAGGCAAATATGATTGTCTTTGTAGTTCATCTATACTTATTAAAGAAAAATAATATTAATATTAAATACATTGAATAACCTAAAGAAAAAAAATACTATACATCTAAGTATTTTTGTTAACCAAGTATAACTAAATTAGTTTAACATAACAAAAATCAATTATAACTAGTATTATTCCAAATCTTATTATTTAACTTGGTTTGACTTGATTCATAAAAAAATTTGAATGTGTACAATTACTCAAAAAATATTCTATTTGGATTAGAATTTTTTGGTAAAAAAATACTTTTTAAAATAATAAAGTATTTTTATTAAATTTTAAACATATTTGATACATTTGAAAGAAAAATTTTTACCGAAAAATATTATTTGATTGTTCTAAAAACCAATAATATTTTGATTTTAAAAAAATAAAAGTAAAATAAGTTTTAATTATTATTTTTACTAGGCATATCATTTATCAAAATTAATAATTACAATTTATACTTTTAAAAATAAAAAATAAATTACTCAAATTGAATAATTTTATTTGAACAATGAAGAAGTAAATTGTAACAATATACATAACATAATGTTATCATATTTGCAAATATTAAATTTAAGTCTTTATTAATTTAATAATTTGTCATGTATCATGTATAAAATAAGATTAAAATTTATTATTTTAATTTTTTTCAATTAAAATCAATGTGTCAATTATATAAATTATAATTTTTCAAATTAAGAAATAATATATAAAATAGATACATAATTATTTAATCAATATACAATAACATGATATATATAATTTTTGGAATATAAAAAAGTATTGTTTCTTTTAATAAATTTTTTATTTTTATACATTTAGCTCAAATTAATGCAACTAATTTTACTTTTAAACATCTTGTAAACAATTTTTTTTATATGAGATTTCACAAACAATATAACTCATAATAAATAAAAAAAATAAAATTTCTGCACATGGCTTCCCTGTACAGCAGTGCAAATTTCTTTAAAGTTCTTTTTGTCTTTTTAGTTTTTATTTTATGATTGAAGGGCTATTTTCGTCTTTTTATAAATAGCTATAAGACAAAAATTAATCGTACATGGAATATTAGAGTTCCAATAAAATAGGTGGAACACTTGAAAACTTTCCTATAAGATTTATGTATATGATGTAAGCTGACATAGAGTAGTAGCTAATAATGTGCATTTTTACTGTGAATAGGGCTGGCAATTCAGATTCTATCCGCGGGTATCTAACCCGGTCCAATCTGTTCAGGTAGGATAGGCTATCTTACCCGCAGCGAGTAGGGTAGGATACGGTCCGGATATGCCTGTGGGTAGAGTAGGGTACAGGTTTAGGGTGTATCCTACTCTATCCTACCCGCACCTCATATATAACACATATTTTATAAAAATCTCTCTATATAGTGAAGGAAGTGAGACTTGAACCCACAACCTTTTTTATGTAATGACTTATAATAAATGAACAATCACTAAACTAGTTAGTTAATTTAGTAATTTAGAGTATTAGTTTTTTATTTTTTATGTTATTAATACATATAAAATTCGAAATAATTGACTTTTATATTTACTTTAAAAAAATTTGATATTTCTGCGGTAGGATAGGGTAGGATAGGATTTAAAATTTTAGGGTGCGGATAGAGTTAGGGTTAAGAGATTCTCAACCCGCGAATAAAATAGGATAGAATTTTAATAAAATTTTTAACCCGCAGATAGAGTTAGGGTACCTACCCATTGCCAGTCCTAACTGTGGATGAGCGGGCTTTTGCACGTTGCGTTGATAGATTTGACAGTTGTTGACCCGCTGAAATGCAAGAATAGTCTATATGTCAAACTAAATTGGAATTTTTTATAGAATGACGATCTGATTTTGATAATACCGTAATAAATTCCTATTTTATAATGAGTTTTGGATAGAGTCTATTAACTTATTTTATATTTATTTATAAAAAATATATAATTTTATAAATTTTTAAATTATATTTAATTATAAAAATTATATTTTTTACTTTTTAATTATTAAGTTTTTAATTTTTTTTGTGTTATTCGATGTCGTGATCAATTTTGTTTAAGAGTTTGAATTAAAGCACTTCAATTGTTTTAAGGAGTAAAAAAGAGCAGAACAAAAATACAAATTTGGAAAACAATTTAAAATGGATGTTGCTAAAATTTTGATTTGGTATAACACTCCAAATTTTTTAAAATTAAATAATAAATTATTCATAATTTATTATTTTATTTAAATTTTTTTAAAAATTAATTAAATTAAGTTTTATGATATTTTTAATTTAAAATTTATTAAGATTTT
>NC_029778.3:75319029-75328133 GCF_000817695.3 Arachis duranensis | reverse complement strand
AAAGAAAGAAATAAAATAGCGTGGCTTGCATGTTTATATATATATAATTGTTACACATGTTTCTTTAATTAACAATCATGACACATATACCTCCTTCATTTAATAACTAATAACACTTGGTTATGAATCATCATTAATTACCTTCGTTCCTTTAATTTCACCACCAAACTAAGCTTAAGAAAAATAAGAGAAAGAGAGAAACCGAATGAAAGAGAGAGCCTGAATTTCATGGAAACATAAACCTTCTGATTTCAATTTTTTGAACTCTGTAACTATAATAAAAAATCTAATTTGATAAAAATATTCGTATCTTTTTTTTTTATATATTGGTGTTATATTTATTTGATAGAAATTGACAGTGATTCGTAGTTCCTCTTCTCTTTGAGTTTGGTTAATTAGGATTCTAGGAGGCATAGACGATTTCTGACATTTTCTTCTTTAGCAGCTTGATCAAAAAATTTTTCTGGAGCTTCTGTTATTTTGATTTCGTACAGAGGTAGAGTTTCAATAAATTCTCAATGATTAAATCTGTATTGAATAAGTGATTTGGAGCTGTGACTGATTATTGATTGAGTTTGATTGAGTTTATATTGAATTTTTACAAAATATTGATGTATGTGAAGATCATGGCTTGACTGTGATGAAACCAGCAGGGACCAAACTATTTTGAAAATTTTTAGGCTGGAATATCATTGAGGTTCAAGTAAAAATTAGTGAGATTTGATAGTCGAGAGATTAAATTAAAAGTTACGAAAAATCGGTAATCGAAAAACTCGAGAACAAATTAAAACACAAGTAATATTTTTTAAAAAAAAGGTTAAGGGTTTCGGTATAAGAGGAAGATTAGTAATTAAATTTTATTTTTGAAGGATAACATTGTATTTATATATAAAAATCAAGATAGAATTCGTAATTATGTAAGTTTTTGAGCATTTTAGATAATAAACATGGATAAAAATGGATATTTTATAAGAGTTCAGGATCATTTCTAAAAATATGAAATTAAAATTAGTAATTTTATAAAATGGGTTAGAAAGTAAAATATTTAAAAACTTAAGGAATTGAACGTTAATAAGTAGATTTTGATATAAAAATAATAATGTTAATACTCTTTTATTATTAATACTGGCATTACTTGTATTAATATAATATATTAGTATTTTATTTAAAAGATATTATTTTATTTATGATATACTAAAAGGATAAGCAGAGAACTGTCCTAAAAGTTTTAGAAAGACAAATTTAAATAAGAATCTTTGATTCTCTTTTCATAAGACACTTAGGAAAAAGCGAGGGAATAATGCGAAGATAACTCATATTGTGGAATGATAAGAAAGAAAAAAAGAACGAAAAAAAAGAGATAAGCAGAGATATTGTTTGGTACTGAAAAGTCTACCGAGATTTGCTTTCCAGAGATACATCGGCCAATCTAGGGGATGGTCGCACCTGTAGGACAGAGGTTGCTTACAGAAGTTATCAATATATACATTGGCTAGAGAGAGCCTCACCTGTAAGTTCGAGGTTGCTTACAGAGGTTATGTTTGCATACATCGGCTCAAGATAGTCGCACCTGTAAGGCAGAGGTTGCTTACAGAGGTTATGGCATTGGAAGCCAAACTTAGACAAAGGTTGCTGAGTTAAGTCGGAATATAATTCAATAAATAACAGATAATAAAAGAATTAAGAGAATAAAAGAAACTAATGAATCTCTGCTACAGAAGAGCAGAGAACATAAGAGAAAAGAATGTATTAACTGAAAGGATTTCTGCTACAAGAGATCAGAGGGCAAAGATAAAGAAAAATTTTAAAAGATTGTCTGCCACAGGAGAATAGATGCGACCTTTCTTGGGACTTAGTGCCAAATGTATAGTGGGGACGCCCACACATTGAGAACTGTTTTTTAGATGTAAGCATATTGAAATACATTTAAAAGTCACACTGTATACGACCTGACCCTAAAACTTATACGCACACTATATGCATCTGGAAAGCCATATATGGGATTTGTGCCCGGGTAATGTTGAGAGCGGGTAGGCAACCGACACATGAGCTCATGGCCTGCATAGGACAGACATGCATCATACTTGTTTGCACATACTTCTCTGTGATATGTGTTCCTGTGATTGTGTTGTGTGCTTCTTGACTTGATTTTCTCTGTATCTTTAGTTTGTTAAAGTTGTTTGTATTTTGATGTTTGTTATTATTGGCTATCTATTGAAGATTGTAAATATTCTGTTGTGAAATTGTTGTATAACAAATAATAAACTGAACATAACTACACAGTCCGACCCTACTAAGAACTCCCCATTTCTTACCCCTTATTTTCACCCCTTTTAGCTATAGGTGCGAAGATTTAGTGCGGAACTATATGAGCATAGAAGATTATGTTTACAAGTTGAGTTGTTAGAATTTACTTTCCCCTCGTCGTTTATTCTTTTGGTTTTTAGAGGGGTAGGACATGTAATTAAGGTTCTATGAATAAGTCTATTGGTGTGGATTTTTTGAATATCCACAACTGAACCAGCAAGTGCACCGGGTCGTCCAAGTAATACCTCAGGTAAGTGAGGGTCGATCCCATGAGGACGAATGGACTGAGCAACAATGGTCGACTGATTGGTTTAGTTAGGCAAGCAGAAGAGTGGGTTTGGTGATTTGAAACAGCATTAAACAACATTTCAAGAGTAAAGAAAGCAAATAAGAGAATTGGTGAGAAATCAATGAGAGAAAACAATTAAGGTATCATAGATGTTTACTTTTCTGGATTAAGTTTTCTTACCAATTATTTTAATCATGCAATATTCATTTCATGGCAAATTGTAATTGACTAAACCCTAATCTCTTAGAGATTTAGTCTCATCTAACCTTCATTAACCACCAATGTCTTGGTCACTTGATTCCGATTAGAGAGTTAAGTTCAAATCTAGTTTATGGCTACAAAATCCCTAATTACCCAAAGCTAAATAGATTATATGTCACGTATCTAGATTAGTTCAAGTAATTAGCAATTTAGGAGAAATTCACTTTCAAGCTGTGTTCAGGTGAGGGATCTCTTCCAAGGGTCACAAGAACGAATCTAAAATAAGGGTCACACTCTCGATCCACCCAGATTCATAAAATGAAGAACGAAAGTAATTCTTGAAACTGAATCAATATATTAATTAAAATAGAAAAGCACTAGTCTTAATCCATAAAAATAAACAGAGCTCCTAACCTTAACCAAGGAGGTTTAGTGGCTCATGACTTACAAAAAAAACACAAATTTTGAAAAGTGTAACGTGCGAAAGTGAGAAGATCCTCCTCTAGGGTGAATCTTTTCCCTTTTAATTCTAACCTAATTTCATTTGAAATTAAAATAAGATAACTAATAAAAATTACAAAATTAAAAGATAAGATAACTAATAAAAGCTAAATCCACTTGAAGATGCTTCCTTGATGAGGCTTCAATTCGGATTGCCTAGCGCTAAATGTCAGTTAGGCGTTTAGCGCCTAAAGAGGCAGAGAGCTTCCTGTTTCACAAGGCTTGATGGCACTAAATGCCAACTGGGCGTTTAGCGCCCAAAGGGGTAGCTCCAAATCTTTTCTTTTTGGCACAAAACTCTGCCAACTTGCTCCAAATTTTACCTGAAATCATAAAAACACTAAAACAACTCAAAGTAGCATCCAAAGAGGATTTTTGCACTAAAATATAATAAAACTTAATAAATTCTAACTAAAAACGACTAGAAAACAAGGGAAAATAGGTACAAGATGCTCACGCATTACAACACTGAACTTGAACTGTTACTTGTTCTCAAGCAACTAAAAATAATATAGGACTGAGAAGAGAAAATGCCTAAGGCTTGAGTGTTCAATTAATCTCATGTCTGAGTACTGAGTGGGGTTAATGACACTCTGATTCTGAATATGTTTGGCATCTCTTTATCTTTTGAAGCTCAAAAATATTAATATCCTTCAGTACTAGAACTCGGATAATATTATGGATTCTCTTCTTTTAGGCTGTAATTGATCTTTGAACACAGCTTTTTCTTTTCTTTTCTTTTGGTGCTTTGCACTTTGAGCCTAGCCGTGACTCTAAGTGTTTTGTCCTTAAGCTTAACTTGATACAACAACACTACAAGCACTTAACTAGGAAACTCTTTGAGTTCTAATTTTTCTATTCATTTTTCCCAAACAGTAGTGCTTAGAGCTTTTGGTATACTCTGTAATTGCACTTGGTGACGACTCTTAGTGCTCTGTCTCAAGGATTAGTTGACACATTCATACCACAAGCATATGGTTAGGGAAACAACTCTTTGAACTTTTTGATCAATCTTGACCTTCCTAACCATTGATGCTCAAAGCCTTGGACCTTGCTCTTTATTTTCTTTTTCTCTTTGCTGTTTGTTTTGCTTCAAGGATCAATATCTCACTTACTTTAGAGCATCCATAATATTTCTCTAGGTTCCTATACCTCAAGAACCAGCATTCTTAACTTCAATATCAAACATGCACTGTTTATTCATATATTCAGAATTAAAGATAATACTACCACATCAAAGTAACTAGAAAAACTCATAATATATAACTCATGCACTTTACTACTTCTTTCCTTTTTCTTTTGATTTTTCAAGCTCAGTGAGCAATACATGAGACAACTTTCAAAGTAAACATAAAATGACAAAATAACTGACTAGGCTAGAAAGCAATAAAAGACTCTAATGATCATGCAATGACTCAAACAAGTAAATAACAGGAAATAAGATAAAAATACTAAAAGACAGGAAATAGGATAGGCATAAGGTAATGAAACTCAACCACCTCAGTCATGGTGGCTACTTCTCCCTCTTCTGAATCCACTCTAGCACTTCAGCTCTTCCATATCATGCCCCTATCTTTACTGTTCCTTTGCCAACTGGTGAAGGAAGGCAGAGTGGCTCTGATGCTCCTGTCTCAGCTGATTCATAGAAGATATCAGTTATCCAATGGATGTCGCCAGCTGATCCCAGTACTCGGGCGGAGGAAGATAGTGTCCCTGAGGTAACTCAGGATGATCCTACTGAGGAGGGGGAACTGTCTCCTGCGGTGGTGCTTGTCTAAGCTCCCGAGCATATTCCATACCCCTCCTAGTGATCGGTCTATCAACTGCAATAAGAATGTCTCTATCAATCTGGACATTAGCAGCCTCGCATAAGCGGAAGATGAGGTAAGGGAAAGCTAATCCAACAGAGGTGGAGGTCTTTGCTACTATGCTGTATATCTCGAGAGGGATCAAACAGTGAACTTCCACCTCATTGCCGAGTATGGTGCAGGGAATCATCACGGCTCAGTCTATAGTAACCTCGGACCGATTACTAGCGGGGAGGATAGAGCGTTGAATGAACTCTAACAATCCTCTAGCAACTGGTTTCAGATCATGCCTTCCCAACTGGTATGGATGGCCCATGGCATCCTTCCTCCAATGTGCTCCGGGTCTTGAGGCAATCTTTTTATCATGCCACTTTTTGGCTTTTTGCTTGTAGAGCTTGGCATTCTCATAAGCAGAGTTTCTAAACTCATCAAGCTCATTCAGTTGGAGCAGTCTTTTCTCTCCTGCAACCTTGGCATCAAAGTTTAGGAACTTTGCTGCCCAATATGCTTTGTACTCTAATTCTACTGGCAAGTGACAGGCCTTACCATAGAGTAACTGGTAAGGAGACATTTCAATAGGGGTCTTGTAAGCATTCCGATACGCCCAGAGAGCATCATCAAGTTTCTTTGCCCAGTTCTTCCTTGAAGTACTCACAATCTTCTCTAGGATCCTTTTGAGTTTTCTGTTGGAAACCTTAGCCTATCCACTTGTCTAAGGGTGATAGGAGGTTGCCACTTTATGACGGACTCCATACCTTTGCTGGAGTGAGTCCAAATATTTATTGCAGGAAGGAGTTCTATAAGGTCCTCACAAGTCACAATGTATTAAATAAAAATATTAGAAACTTGATAGTCACCTAAAGAAAACTTATCTCTTATTTGTTTGGATTTTTCACGAGTTTCACAAATCTCATTGCTGGTAGAATTCTCATTTACATCAGGGAGCATTTGCACAATTTTAAATGATGGATGTCCTAGTCTCATATGACAAAGCACTAATTGATTCTCTGTTCTAACATGACAAGTTTGAATCTTGTGTGCCCCACGATATCAATAGATCCCATCCTTCCGCTCACCCGCTCCAATCAGCGTCCTCGAAGTGTGGTCCTGTATGACAAAAAATTTATCAGTGACTTGTACTAGATAAGTTGCATCTGTTAATTGAGAAACTGAGAGTAAGTTGCATTTTAAATTAGGTACATAGAGAATATTTTTCAATTCAAGTCCTCCGTCAAGAATTACTGTCCCTTACTTGCACGCTATCACCTGCTCTCCATCCAGTAAACCTACTAGATACTTGCGTATAGTTTTCTTTTCACATAAATTTTTCAGGGTTCCGGTCATGTGGTTGGAAGCTCCACTATCAATGATCTATAAATAAAAAATTCTCTTACCAGTCATTTTCTCAGATTCATTTAGTTTTTGCTTGTTGATCATATCTACTAATACGTTCCATTGCTCATTAGTCAATCCTGGTATCTCACGTCTCTTGTCTTCCATGTTGATAGCATGGCTACCACTTCCATCAATGTGTGCCACATTTGCACGTGCTGGAATTTCTCGAATATGTGTGCATTGTCATTCATAGCCTTTGCCCCAGTCTCTTCCTTCATTCCTCGTCGGTTGATTGCCTCACCATTCTGGATATCCTACAATCTGAAAGCATCCTTTAACATCATGCTCACTTTTGCCACAGTTAGAGCATATTGTTGATTTTTGGCTATGATCTCCTCGTCCTTTTGTCCTGTTTTCTGCCTGCATTACGAGTCCCACAACTAACCTTCTCTCTTCGGATGCCTTAGTCATCGTTTTTACTCTCTCCTCTTGCACTAGCATTGCGTATACATGATACACGATTCAACGATGACAAAGGATCTATTGCTAGGATATATTTGACCGCACTATTCTGTAACTCGCATAATCTAGACCCATTAAAAATTAGTGGACCCTCTCCTCTTCCCTTCGTTTCTCAAGTTAAGAGTCAATCCCACACTTACATCCACCACATGTGTATTTAAAAATTTGCTCGCACTGTGTTAATTCATCCCACAACATTTTCAATTTTCCATAATA
Organism: Arachis duranensis; assembly: GCF_000817695.3. Lineage (NCBI taxonomy): Eukaryota > Viridiplantae > Streptophyta > Magnoliopsida > Fabales > Fabaceae > Arachis > Arachis duranensis. Next base: position 75,320,954 of record NC_029778.3, on the reverse strand, counting down.
CATCGTCATGGCTATCCCTTCCTACTTGCATCTCATCAGATCTGACTTCAGTAGTTGTATTCGTGTTCTGTTCACAGCTGAAAATCGTTCTTTGATATCTTCCCATAGTATCTACGCATTCTCATCATATTCAGCGGTTGACTATAGGCTTAGTTCGACCATGTTCAAGATCCAAGATACAATCATGGACTGTCCACTATTCCTCAAAATCAGGTGCATCTTTTCTAGTTTTGTGTGAGTTCCATCGATGAATCCCTATTTTCTTTGAGCTCGAAGCGATATTTTCACCGCTCTAGCCCATTCCTCATAATTTTCTCCACGCAGCTGCACTTGCATGATTACATTTCCTGGATTGTCACTCGCACTGAAGTCATATGGCGAGTAAGTTTTCTTAGTTTCTTTTTTTGAAGTCTCTGATTTATTTGCAGAGTTCTTTTCTGGTTTTGCTGTCATGATTATGTAGTGTAGGTTCCTTTTGTGTTTGTCGGTATTAGAGTATGCTTTGATACCATGTAAAAAATAAGTTGTTTCAACCTGCTTTTCTATTAGTCATGAACACATATATATACATCTTTTGATATAAAACTATATCAAATATTTTCTATCTTAAAATGCATAATTTACGATCCTAATAAATTAGAATACATAACTTTCTTTCCTAGTAATATACATGAAAGTACTCAAAAAGTATTGTATCTATACTTTATTATCCATTAATAAAAAACAAAGTTTTTTTCAATGAAGTTTTTGAAAATTTGAAAACGAGGAGGATTCTTCCAGGCTCATTTTTTTTATATTGAAACTGGGTGTATGTTGTGCCCGGTTATGGAGCTGTGGGGTGTTATACAAGAGTGTGGGACAACTTTGTCTGAACATTGGCATGAAAAAATCAAACCGTCTAATTTATTTGTTACTAAAATCAGGGTCACAAATCAGAAGGTCCAATTTGTGTGGAGGAAAAATTTTGAAATTTGGCAATGAAAATCGAACCGTCCGATTTCAGTAGGGTTTAAATTTTTTTTATTTGAAAAAATAAAATCGAACTATCTGATTTGATTATAATATATATGATTTCAACAAACAAACAGAACTTCACAGGATCAATTATTTTGGCGATAGTAGTGTGCGTTGTACATTCAACGTGGATTTTTGGCATATAAAGTAACTAACAAGTTTCTTTAATTTAAAGTGGTTATTAAAATATTAAATGTTAAAAACAAATTTATATGAAAAAGAAAACACTATTAATTTATTCTTAAATTTATTATAGTATATAAAATTTTAAAAACTTATTAATATAAATAATTTTAATAATATTGTAACAATCCTAGGAGACTTATTATAAGAAAAAGTGGCTAAAAACCATTTGACATATTGTACAATAATGTTTTATTATCTAAAGATCAATAATGCATTTAAGGAAGGAATTTTCATTGTGTTTTTACAATGTGTGTCTCTCATAATACGTTTTTACTAATAGAGAGAAAGAATATAGTTTGTTAAAAATTAAAACTATTCGGTAGTAAAATTTGGCAGAAAAAATCAAGAACATCCGTGGCTGTAATTAAATGATGAGCATCAATTTGATATGTGAAATGGTTCCACATTCCAGTGAACGAACTTACCTTACCTTGTTAGTTCGTGTTTTCTTGTTCTTTGTATTTTTTCCATTTCTTTCATCTTTAGTCACAAAAAACAGTGTGTCCCTCATTCTGTGTCGGTGTCTCTTAATATCAACTTGCTCTATTTTCTTTCCTATGGTCCCCACCACTATTAAATGCAGAAGATGAGACGTCTTAATGGATACTGTGTATTATAGTATTCTTTGCTAAAACTTTGGGTAAATCAAATTCCACTACACGTCCAAAGAAAGTACTTATAATATTATGTCATGCATAGGATATAAATCATGCATGTATATATAT
>NC_029778.3:75295458-75318835 GCF_000817695.3 Arachis duranensis | reverse complement strand
GTTTATTAAAATTTGAGGGGTTTTTATTTTGTTGGAAATTATCTAGCTATTACATTTTATTTAACATTTGAAAATTGATAAAACTTTTGACATTATACTACTGTAATAACAGAATTAAATTGTGCAAAACCTTATATATTATATACATATCTTTTATCTTCATCTTCGTTATTAGTATGTGTCTAAATCTTATAGATCCATCATGAGTGAAAGACAAACCAATTAAAGAGTAAATACCCAAAAATTTTTTAAGAAATTTTAAATTAGACATTTAAATTTTTAATAAATTTTTATCTTTTAAAAATTATTTTTGTCAAACAAATTGATCTCTTGGTCACTTTTAATAATATAATTTTTAATATGTATGTTAGATAAATAATTAAATTTCAAAAATTTTATTATAAGATAATTAAATTCCAAAATATATAACTATAAAATAAATTAGTTTCTCCTCAAAATAATGAAGAAAATAAAAATTTGTTGAAAATAAAAATGTTTAATCTAAAAGTTTTTAATGACCAATTTAGTTATTTAAATTGAATAAACTTTAAAATGTTAGCATACAAATGAAAGATTTTATTATCATACTTTAAAAAAACTATATTACATAAATAACAGAATTGTACATAAAAATAGTAAAAGTATCTTATAATAATCTTTTTTGTTTAGATTCCAAAGGACATAAAAGTCAATATAAACTTAATTAGATATAAAATTTTTAACTATTTATTATTTGATATAACTCAACATATTATTGATGAAAATTTAACCTTCAATGTTATTACTTATTAGTGTTAAACTTGTTATATAATAATATGTACATTTAATTTGTTTCATATATAATAATTGGTTTTTTAAACAAAGAGGCAACAAACACACACGTATATAAATGTTACATGTGTTATTTAATTTATTTTTAATTTATATTTTAATATATATTTTTATATAGTGATTAATTTTGTGTGTGTATCTAATATGATTGATAATATTAAAAGAGAAAGAAAGAAAAACTAGAGTACATCACGTTCCAACGGTTTAAAGGTGGCATAGATTTATATATGATGCAAAGTAAATCCGTAAGGAAAAATATAGGATACTAACATATTATTCGCCAACTTCTGCCAACTCTTATTTATATTTGTGTTTTATGGAAGTGTGTTCGTAGATGTGTCTAATAATTAATATATTTTAAATACATATATAAAGAGACACATTCAGAAAATATATCTATAAAGATACTTATATTAAACACAGTTATAAAAAAGACATTTTTATTAGACACATTCACGAACACACTTCTATGAAACACAATTATAGGTAACCGTAGCGGAACCGAATCCATAAACATGTTTCAATAGATGACGATATATCTTGTTGACTTGTTTAAAGTCTTCAATAATAATTCAGTACTTGAAGGCTTCATTTCCTTCATCTCCCTCTATCAACTTCATTGGTCACCTATTTCAACATATAATTAATCAACGAAGTCCATAGATATATCAACTCTTTTTCCGATCCGATAATAGCTGAACTGCTTTAATTATTTCAATTTCATCGGAAAAGCATGAACATGATCTCCCCCTTTTCTCTCTTCTTCCTTTTACTTGTTGCTGCCTTTTGCTTTTCCTCTCAAGCTTTTGGAGCTACCCAACTGCCAGAAAATGAAGGTATGTATATATCAGTATGTAATTTATGTTTCTTAATTTTTATAAATTTGTTTATGTAGTCAATAAAAATATATGTTGTTATGCCAAGAGTAAATACTGTTAGACAAATTAAATAATCTAAATGATATATGAGATCAACCGTAGACATGGGTTCTCCAAAAAAAAGAAAAAATTATATTGTTATTAATTCTCATAAATTCATCATGATTGGATAAATTAAAATACAGAGACTATATATTGAATCCTGTCCAATAATAGTGAATATAATATAGTGTATGCCCCAATTATTATACTCCTTACATGTTTATTTGTTGGATTATATATGTAACAGTGGAAGCTCTGCAAAGCATAGCAAAGACACTTGGGATCAAGAATTGGAATCCTAGCGCTGATGAATGCAATAAGCTGGTGGGACAAAATAATTGGACTTCATGTTCGGAATTCAAAGATGATGAATATCAGAATGTTGTCATCTGCAATAATTGCTCCAGTGACGCCGTTTGTCATGTCACTAATCTGTACGTGATTTATTTGTTTAATTTATTTTTATTCTCTTGATAAGGAGTTTTAAACTACGAAAAGTATATATATATATATAGGAAGATATCTATTTTTAATCTTTTTCCAACTTTTCTTTTTTATCCTATCACTTTTTTTTTTCCTTTTTTTTACAGCATCCTCCTAGTTTATTATTATTATTATTATTGTGACTTTTTTAATATATTATTATCATTTGTTAAAAATTTTTACATTTTTCTTTTTGGAGGTTATCACATTGTTTTTTGGGCGTTATTATATTTTTATGGTATCAAGTTTCTTACCTTATCATATTTTTATGATAGGGGAAAATTGTGGTTGTACAAGATGAATCAATTGTACACATGTATAGCATTGTTCTAAGTAGAAAATGATAGAATATGCGTCTATATGAATGATCAGTATGGTATATTATATCTTTAGATAATTGTTTTAGAATTTAATTTTAATATACTATCTGTATAAATTAAGATAATTTTATGTATGTATTTAATTATGTTATAAAAAAATAAATTTTTTATTTTTATATGGATTTTATATTAATAATTAATTTAAAAATTAATTTTTAATTTACATTTAATATAATTTTTTTATGTATTATACATGCTTATATTTGATGTGTTTGACTTTTTTGTTATTTTAAAATATCTTATCTCCTTTTAATATGTTTACACGTATAAACAATTTTATTTCTTTATTACATCTGAAAAAATATATATTTTAAATTAAATTTCAAATATTATTTCCAAATTCAAANTTAAATTATATAAAATATTTTTTATACTGAATTCTCCTTTAAAAAAAGGGCCTGGACAAAAAATATGAATTCATTTATATTGGATCATGAATTTTAAGCTTTTTTTTTTGCTTTTTTCTAGTTAAAATCTGTATCACATGAAAGCATAATACATACACGTTAAACAATATGAACAATGAGTTCTAGAATTGACCCAATAAAATAAAAAAATAATTTATTTTTAAATTACCTCTTAAACTTCAATATTAAGATAATCATTGCACACCTAGTAAATTAAATATTTAGCCATTGTTAACTATACATGAGTAAATCGAATCAAAAGAAATAATCTTCTAATTAAAATAATTAACATAATTATCTGCATACCTATTAAATTGAGTATCCAACATATCCATTATTTACATTGTTTAGTATTTTCATTGTCTATATAAAATTTAAAATAGTAGTTTTATTTTTCCTTTTAAATTTTCATTATTATTCTTGTTTTATTTTTCCTTTTAAATTTTGATTATTATTCTTAAAACATTTGTTCATTGATGGGTTAAATGAATGATAAACAGATGTATGAAACGACAAAACCTCTCGGGTACACTTCCGCCAGAACTAGTGAGGTTGCCTTACCTTCAAGAAATGTATGTAATTCTACAACTTCCCCATTATTAATTAACCTCATTTTTCATCAATTCATTGTTTCATTAATTTGTTCAACGACATATATTAATTATAATATTATTATTTATTATTTATGACTAGTTGCGCCTTTTATCTTTGTGCAGTGATCTTACTTTCAACTACCTGAATGGCACAATTCCTAGTGAATGGGGATCCATGAATCTTCTCAACATGTATCGTCTAGCTCTTTTACAGTTCTATTATTAACAATACAATAAAATTAATAAAATTATTATATCTCTAACAAATATATATAACAGCTCTCTTGGAGGAAATCGGTTAACAGGCCCAATACCAAAAGAGATAACAAACATATCCACTCTCCAAAGTTTGTGAGTTTCTTTTTATCCACCTTATAGTAGCTACCAAAGTAAAAGCTTATTTCATTTAGCATATCTGAAATTCATGTATTCAATGGAACATAGCTTAGTTAATTAATTAATTTGCACTGGATATATAGTGTTGTGGAGTCCAATCAAATGTATGGAGATCTTCCCCTTGAGCTTGGGAATCTGACACAGATTCAAAGACTGTAAGCACCTTAATTACTTTACCTAATTAAGTTTTATACCAAATAGCTTAAAAAATTTTCTTTACAGATAGAACTAGTTTTAATAAACTAGGAGACTTTCATTGATTTACATATGTTAACTCAGAAAATTTTCAATCATACTAACAAAATCAAGAAAAAGAGGTACATGTTAGAGATATAACCATTAATGTTACCTTCTCCTATCAGCTTAAGCTTTTGGGATGAGTGGTGACAGTACAAATAAATAGTCAAATACATGTGAGAATTTGGAACATGTGTTTAGTTCTTTCATTTTAATTCCTTGCACTTTCTATTTCTTCAATTTACAGTTTCTCCTTTCAGTTATGCATTTTATCATTCTATTCTTCTTTTTATCAAGTTTGTCGATTCATTTTTTCCACTTTAACTAAATAATATCATTTTCCATATGCTTCATTACAATGTAACTTAGATTAAGCATGACATTACTGTAACTATTCTGAATTACTCGCTGAAAGAAATTCTCTATCTACTCTCTAAATTGAGATTACTAATATAAATTTGGTCAACTATTTTAATTGTTGTTTGAGCCAAACAAGATTCAAGCAAAACTAACTAATGACAAAATACAAATAAATCAATAAGTAAAATTGTATAAAAGGTGAAAGAGTTTCACTCAACAATCCGGATGCTATTAAGAATATAACCTTCACAAAAAAAGGTAAAATAAAAGATATATATATATGAGTAAAAAACAAATGCTTCAATATTTAAGTGTTTTTCGACAAAAAAGTAATTCTTTTTCTTTTAAGAAAAAAAGGAATTAAGTAATTATAATTACCTATAGTCTTATGATTAATTGATTTTCTTGATTGATGATCCTTTCTTTGTAGTTTGGATTATATATATGTTTGTTTGGATTCGTAATTTATATATATTTTAATTTGTGGCATTATTGTATACATATATATAGGTTACTTTCCTCCAACAATTTTACAGGAGAGCTACCTGCAACACTTGCCAAGCTCACTAACTTGCAGGATATGTAAGCTTCAATTTTTTTTTCTTTATTAAACTAATTAATAAATAATCACAAATGGAAAAGTGGAAGAACATTATTGATTCTCTTTTTTTCTTTAAATTATGCAGTCGACTTGGGGATAATCAATTCTCTGGAAAGATTCCTGATTTTATTGAAAGTTGACAAATCTCACAACATTGTGTGTGAACCTTTTAAATATTTTATTTTTTCAATAACGTTTCTATTATTCTTCAATTACAAATAATAGTTTGTTCTATTCTTTTTTATAGAAATATTATAGGGAGTGGACTAAGTGGGCCAATTCCTTCTGGTATTTCAAAATTGAGAAACTTAACTGACTTGTAAGCATGATATATTTTATGTATATATGAATAAGATATGGTTTCATTTTGAGAACTTTAAGTGTTTAATTAATTATCTTTGGTTCTGATTATTTTTATATGCAGGAGAATAAGTGATTTGAATGGATCTGAAATTTCAAGTTTTCCCGAACTTAATACTAGGTCGATGAAATATCTGTGAGTTGATACATTTGAATCTTTCAAAAGTGGAAAGTAAAAATAATAATAAAAAAAAGTTATTCACAATATTATGATTTTGTTTGTGATGATTTCACAGAATTTTAAGGAGTTGCAACATTCATGGAATACTAGAAGATTATCTCTCAACAATGACAATATCACAAATCTTGTAATTGAATCAGTAGCTTTAAATTCTGTTTGAGGAATTCTTTAGATATAACATTACGTAAAAAATGTTTAGAATATATATATANAGAATTCTGTTTTTTTAAGGGTTTTAAGCCGCTGCTAAACAGATTTGCAATGCTTATTGAACCGTCGTTTTTTAAAGTATTGGTAATAGAATTTAAATCTTCTAAAGTGAGAAAATTAGCAAAGTTATAAAATAAAAGATTAATAACCATTAATTTTGTAACTTTCATAAAATGTGTACCTACTATTTTAATTTAAGAGTAATTAACTCCTCGTTTTATCAATTTTTTTACTTTAAAAATCTTTATTCTCGGCAATAATATGTGACACATCACACATTACTAATTTATTATTGACCTTTTAACATATTCTTAATTATTTATTTTGCACTTTTTCAGAGATCTCAGCTTTAACAAATTGACTGGACCAATTCCATCTTCCTATCAGGAGTTGACAAAAGTGAATTACATGTAATAATTAAATTATCATGCTTGATATTTGGAGATAGTATAATTGTTATTTTGGAGCATACTTTAATTTTATTATGATAGATCTATTGGCTTAACATCTAAAAAAAATAAAAATAAAAAATATATACATTCAGAAAATTATGCATGTACTTCAACTCTTCAAGTATGGCTCCATGTGACATAATTAATACTATTTAGAAAGGACAAATTAATTTGGAATTTGGATGAGAGTATAGTATTACTAATAATTTTATGTCTATTTGTAATAATTAATAATTTATATTTATATATATACAAAGGTTAAAGGTAGATGTATAGATTAACTTCAATTGAAAATTGTATAATGTAGATTTTTTTATATTGATCATTTTCTCCTTAATTTCTTGTAATAATGTAGATTTTTAACTGGAAACCTTCTCAATGGATCAGTGCCATCATGGACGAGTGATGCTACCAGTTTGTAATAATTTCTTTATCAAATACTGCTTTTTAATTGGTTGTTTTAATTAAACACAATGCATATATAGTATTTATCATTAATTTTTTTATTGTTTTATATATTATTATTTAAATTTACTTTTTAAATGGTTTCTCTATAATGTGTGTTTGATGAGCAGCTCCCATTATTTTCTTGCCTCTCCCATTTATTCTTAATGAAATTCTATGCTTTATATATAGAGATCTTTCATATAATAACTTCAACCAAGATTATCAGCAACAATGTCAATCTGGAAAAGTGTAAGTAGCACCCTTGTACTTGTTATTGGTATTTATTATTGAATTTTAAGATTTAATTTATGCACTAATTTAGTGAAAAGCTTTGTTTTCTTACTATGTATGTGTCATATATAGGAACTTATTTGCTGCTACCTCTCCGACAATTAACAATTCGTAAATTTTGCATTTTAAAAAATAATGGTCATTTTTGTATTGCATTGGCATAAAAAGATTTCATCATAATGAGATTAGTTATACTAACTTATGTTGTCAATTTTGTTGCTTCCATTATTTTATCAGAGGAATTGTTTCATGTTTGAGAAGCTCTGTCTCTGGTTGTTCTAAAGGTGAGTTTTTAGGTTATGTTTTCTAAGAGAGTTAGGCTCTTTGGTATCTCAATAAATAGATAAATAAAGAAATAAATCTCTTTTACAAGTACAAGAGGAGTAAAATACTAAAATGAAAGATCATCATGCATGCTTTTCTATCAAGTTTGAGTTGCTATATTGTCTGAAGTGTTTTTGTGTTTAAATATATTTTTTAATAAATAATGAAAAATGCCTCTTTAGACAAGTTTGGACACACTTAAATAGCTTCATGTATTATTATATTCAACTTTTATTACCTTCTAAAAAAATATCTCTTTTCGAGTTATCTTTTTTTAAAAGATCTTTTAAAAAAGTAAAAACAATTTTATATTTAAATATCTCATGAAAAATATTTTTTTTGTATATCAATTATATTTGGGTACAATAATATAGGAGTATTTTTTGTTTATTTATTAGATAAAAAAATATTTTTTTAAGTAAAAAATATATTTTATTTAAAAAAGAATAAATTATAACCTTTAAAAAAATATATTTTTTATTTTTTTAGTATTTTTATTTTTACTATTAAAAATTTGTTAAACAAAATAAAAAATAAAAAAATTAATAAAAAAATATTTTTTAACAACTTAATAACACCTAAACAAATTTAATATATATTATTATTTATTAAAATAAAAAATTATTTATATGCTTTATGTAATTGAAAAGAGTTGATGTACTTACACTGTGAAAAATTTTATATGATCCATTAATTATATTCATATTTTTAAATTATTTTTTAAGTAGTGGTTAGGTTGAAAACTAAATACTTTTACTAATGTAAAAATATATGGTTAATTATTCGTGTAAATCTTTTTATTCTCACCGTCTATAAAAATTAAATTCAATTAAAAAATATTACAACTAATTATATTTAGGCTTTGAATGATTTTTTAATTTTTTATTAGATAGACAATGATTTTTGTAAATAATGTAAATAATAAACTTTAAAATTAACTTAATAAAGTAAAAAATACTCTATCTCTAAATTAATTCCTAGATTTTAACATTAAAATAATCACATATACACCTAATGAATTGAACATCCAACTATTGTTAACTGTGTATAAGTAAATCAAATAAAAAAAATAACTATCTAATTGAGACAATAAATTGTGATCTCTTATCATTAATTTTAAAAAATAAAAAATCACACTTTACACTCTTATTTTTTTTTAACAATTAAAAAGATTCATTTTTTATTATTTAATATTCTCATTCTCTATCAATACTTTTCCTTTTTTTAATTAGTGAGTTTGGAATTGAGTTTATTTTAGTGCGTGAGACAATATATAGTTAGTTGTCTCGTGTTAAGTGTGTCTCGTACTGGAGTCCGTATTAATTGTAAAGCATGAAAAGCAAGATCTCCCCTTTGTTGTGTCAGTTAACTCTATCCATATAAATTGTGGAGGAACATCATCAGTAAAAGTGAAGGGAATCACATATGATGAAGATGGACGTGATGGGACAGCATTGTTCGACAGAGGTCAAAATAGAAATTGGGCAGTTAGCACCACCGGTGACTACACGGATGTAGAAAAAGAGTATTCTACTTTCTCATTAAATGACACTTCTGCCCTCTCTTCCAATGATGCTTATGGCCAACTATACAAAGATGCACGTGTTTCTCCTATTTCTCTAACTTACTATGGATTTTGTCTTCATAATGGAAACTACAAAGTCAAGCTCCATTTTGCTGAGATTATGTTTACCAATGATCAAACCTATAAAAGTCTTGGAAGGCGTCTATTTCACATCTACATTCAGGTATATTAATATATATTACTATTGCTATTTTTTTCGATTGAGTATCTGTATGTACATGATTTTGGTTTATGTTTTTATTTTTAATGTTTTTGTTCTTTTATTTTGTAAAAAAAAAAAATACAAAAAAATACTATTTTTTATTTTTATTTTTTGTTTTATCTTTTTTTTTTACAAAATTTTGAAAATAGAAAATATTAAAAATTAAAACAAAATAAAAATACAAATAAAAATATAAACAAAACTAACTTAATTTGAAGAATTTAATTGGTCCTAAAATTTTATATATGTTCACTTTGATCATGTTATTATTGAGTGTATAGCTTTGTTCAATTTTGGGAATAAAACAAGATAAAATACAGACTAAAATATAATAAATAGAAATAAAAAAATTAATATTTTTATATTTGTTTCATAAAAAAAACTAAAATATGAAAAAAATTATAAAAGTGTGATTTATTCTTATTTTCTTTCACATAAAAAACTAAAGAAAAAAATATAATGATAATAGATATAATAATAAAAAATTGATAGCTCTAATAAAAAAATAAAAAATAAAGTAGTGTTTATCGGTATTTTTAGGTTTTTTTATTAAAAAATATAAAATATAATAATTTAATATTTTAAAATATAATATTTATGTCTATATCTTGCGTATCAAATATAATTTTGTGTGTCCCGTAAATAAATGTAGTGTAAGTTCCATCATTGCCGATCCTTTTCATGATTTAAAAACACATTGTGGGTATCAATAATAATGTTTGATTATTGAAATGTTGCAAGGGAATGTTAGTGGAGAAGGATTTCAATATTGCAAAAGAAGCAGGAGGTGTTGGTAAGGCAATCATAAAAACTTACACAGCAACTGTCACTAATAATACCATTGAGATTCGATTTTATTGGGCTGGAAAAGGGACAACTACAATCCCACAGAAATCAGTGTACGGTCCTCTTATATCAGCCATATCTGTGGAGAATGGTGAGTTATTCTCTTTAGCTACCCCCTTCAATGTTATTCTATTGTTGGTTTGATTTATCGAAAAATTAATCTATTTAAAGATTATTTATCTTTTGTTTTTTTGGTCAGGCAAAGATTATTTATGTTTAGATATAATTAGTTTTATTCTATGTTATTATACGCGTACGTGCTTGTTGGACGGGGGTATGGGTACATTTTGGGTATGTATCTAAGAAAAAAAAATGTTTTAGGTAAAAATAATTTTGGCTATGTATTAGATATGGTTGGATATGTTTTCTTTTTTTTTTTGAATTAGTTTAAAATTACATCATGTTTAGCAAATTTTATTTATTATTAATTATTTTATTCTAAATCTATTTAGATTGTATAATTTATGATATTTCATTAACTATTTAGATTATTCTAAAAATCTGCTCAATCCTATCTATTCCATTATCACCCCTATTAAATTTTCATATCTTATCTATACCGGATATGGATACGATACCATATTCATGCAATTTTGATTTTACCTTTTAAGTTACTAATTTAAAAATGGAGATATATAGTATTATATTTCTAAGGTGAATAATAATTGTCTACTAACAATCAAGCAAACATATACCTCATCACTTAGAAAATGGAGGTAGCATATCAACAAGGGCTGTGATTGGAATTGTTGCTGCAGTGGTCATTATCATCATCATCTTAGTACTTAGTGTGCTTTGGTGGAAGGGCTACCTAGGAAACAGAAACTCTCCTTCAAGAGGTAATTTTTATTTTTAAATTAAACAATGCAATTTTCAGTTATGATGACCAATAAGTCATATTATGTTCTAAATTAATTATATATCTTGTTATAAAGAGTTTTACAGTGAATTTACAATATTGTGATTTTAAAAGAAAAGAGTGAAAAATTTTTAAATTCTTTCTTTCTTTTTTTTTCCACTTCATTTGTTTATTCAAAGTGTCATTTTGAATATATAATTTTCATTATAATTTTTAAATAATTGTCTCTAATTTTTTTTATTTCATTAATTCTCAGAGTTTATGAGTTTAGATATACAAACAAGTTTATTTTCCTTAAGACAAATCAAAGCAGCAACAAATAATTTTGATATCACCAATAAAATTGGAGAAGGAGGATTTGGTCCTGTGTACAAGGTATTTTTAAACTGTCACTATCTGAATTTTATTATGTTGAAGTGAGACACATGCATGCAAATTTTTAACAATATTTCAATTATACAGGGAAAGTTACCTAATGGTACAATAATTGCAGTGAAACAACTTTCTTCAAAATCAAAGCAAGGAAATCGTGAATTCTTAAATGAAATAGGCGTAATTTCTGCTTTACAACATCCATGTCTTGTTAAACTCTACGGATGCTGTGTTGAAGGAGATCAATTATTATTGGTATACGAATACATGGAAAACAATAGTCTTGCTCGTGCATTATTTGGTAATTTTTATAGTAATTTGTGCTACACTTATATGTTACTCTTTTGGGTCCAAAAAATGTGTCTATTAAAAAATAATTTTATTAATTGATCATATAAATGCATATTCTCTTAAAATTCTTTTCACTTAACTTTGTTTTCTTTGTTAATAGAGTTTACTAATAAACATTACCTAAACAGTTTAAGTTAACAATTATTTTGGTTCAAATAAAATTTTATAAATATTATGACAATTATTTTAGGATTGAAAAAAAAAAGTTCTTTTGGGATTTTTTCTTCTTCTATGTCTTATATATTGTGATATGGGCTAATTTGTTTCATATTCACATATAAAGGTCCAAAGGAACACCAAATACAATTGAATTGGCCAACAAGACAGAACATTTGTATTGGTATTGCTAGAGGCTTAGCATACCTTCATGAAGAATCGAGATTGAAGATAGTTCATAGAGATATTAAAGCCACAAATGTCTTGCTTGATAAAGATCTTAATCCAAAGATATCGGATTTTGGTTTGGCCAAACTTGATGAAGAAGACAATACCCACATTAGTACCCGAATAGCAGGAACATAGTAAGTTCAATTCATATTATTTAAAATTAGCTTGTATATCGATGGTATTTATGAAAGACATTTAGTTTAACCAACTTGTCAATGGTCATTATAAAAAACATCTAGTGATTTAAACATAAATTTTACTCTAAAGTATATGGTTTTAAACTTTTAGTACAAAAACTTTTGTATCTAGAGCAGGGTAACATATCACAAAGCATTATAAGGTTTGGCTATTATGTTGGTGTTTAACATATAGATTAAAGAGGAGTGCTAGAGGATCAGCAGAATTTGTAATGTGTAGCCATCAATTAGCCATCATCAATATTTTTAACGGTGTGAGATGACATCTAATGGTGTAAGATTACTTATTTTTCTTTTGATGATTAAGTGCTAGCCAAATTTCAATAAAAGTGCTGACTTCATAAACTTTCTCTAAATTAAAAATAGGAATAGATATAGCAGGTATCAAATGTCAATGAATTAATCTAATAAACTTTTTTATGTTTATTATGTAGTAGATATATGGCTCCCGAATATGCAATGCATGGTTATCTGACTGACAAAGCAGATGTCTATAGTTTTGGAATTGTTGCTTTGGAAATCATTACTGGGAAGACTAATACAACTATGAGGCAAAAAGAAGATGTAATTTATCTGCTTGATCTGGTAAGTATTCTCTTGAAGAGTTCGTATAGAATGAGTGTGGTTACATTTTGTTCTGGGAGGAAAAAAAGCTGAGATTATATTATTATTCTACTTCTTGAAAATAATATAAGTTGTTCTATAATTAGTTTCCTATAATTCCTTTGGAAGAACAGATCATTAATTGTTAAATTAGTGTTGTGTTTCTAACTTTTAACAAACCTTATTTTTATAAGGACAAATGTGACACACATATTGCTATTTAAACACCTTTCTCGTAAATTTCTCAAATTGGTTAATATATACACGGCTATAATTGCTTCAATATCACTCAATTTGACAAGATCGAATAGGCTGCTGACTTTGATAGTTATTTATACTAGGCACGTTTATTGAAAGAGAAAGGCAATCTGATGGAATTAGTTGATAGAAGATTGGGCTCAAACTTTGATGAAAAAGAAGCCATGGTAATGATTAAGGTGGCTTTATTATGCACTAATGTGTCTCCAGCACATAGACCAAACATGTCTTCAGTGGTAAGCATGTTAGAAGGTAAAATTATAGTTCAGGAACCAACTTTTGATGAGCAAAGTGAGGCGTTGGATGAGAAGAAATTGGAGGCAATGAGATTGTATTGTTTTGAAGACCAAAGTATCTCAATGGAGGATCCATGGACTACTGCATCTACTTCTACAAAAGATTTGTATCCATTACATTTGGACTCTTCTTACTTAGAAAAGAGAAATCATTAGAGTTGTTAAATTTTTAGTAGAAAAAATTGCAGTTAGTACCAATATCATTCAGTATGTTAAGTTGGTATCCAAAGCTTTCTTTGGTAAACTATTGAATAAGGTCGGATATTTGTGGTAGTAATAAAGTCTATGACTAAGCATTTTTTAGCCATGTTTAATTAAGGGTGATTTCTCCAGAATCTATTAGAATTGTAAGGGTTATTTACCCAAAGATTCAATGTGCAATTCATAGATCTTTAGTATGTTTACTTACACCACATCCTTTAGGTTGAGTTTAATTTTTCACATAACTTAGAACTCCCTATCTTAAATCAAAATCTCACATTACACAAGTCAAAAACAAAAGCTTAATTTCTCAAAAAACCCTATTACAGTTCGTCGTTGGCTAGTATTCGAGGAGTGCCTCGAAAACACTATCCCACTTCTCTTTTTCTCCATATTGATGCTTCTTCTAGCTTCGGCAGTGTGGCCTTCTCCGGTGACTTTCTTGCTCGAAAAAACTTTTTCGATGAACCATAGAGTGTAGTTGAGCCAGCTCAAAGCATGTGACTCTGTCAAGCATCGTAGGTTGCAGCAAACAACAACTACCTATGTTGTTGATTTCCCTATTAGGGGTACCTTCGATCCATCCGTAGCTAGTTGGGTAATTTCTCCGATTTCAATTTCAAATTTGTTTCATTTTTTCTGGTACTCAGTTACTCTCATCGGTCTTTGTCAAAGAAGATTCTTTCAATTTAAAATGCAAAATTAATTTTTTTTGTTCTTTTTGTTATTCTCAATTATTCTTTCTGTAATGGTAGCAGAGTGAATTATTTATGAGTAAAGTAATTTTTTGTCTCCAAAGTTTTGGGTAAGTCTTATTTATGTTCCTAACGTTTAAATCGTCCTATTTGTATCCCTAACATTTATAAAAGTGATTCAATGTTATCTTGCCGTCAATTATACTAATAGATCAGATTGTATTTTTCAATTATTCTCACTTTGATGTATTCATTCTCAATTAGGTCTCACTGGATGTGTTCAATTTTAATATTGTATTTTCAGGTTCAATTATGTCCCTTAAAAAATGAATTATGTAAATGTTGTAGAGATTAGTTTCAAATTTTAATGAGTTATTATTTAGAGTGGATCATCAGTTCTGACCCAAACATTTGTATTCTAATTTCAAGAAGAGATTTTTAAAACTCCAACTAAAGCTCATGATGTATAATTGATGGCAGGATAACATTGAATCACTTTTACAAATGTTAGGGATATAAACAGAACGATTTAAATGTTAGGGACACAAATAGGACTTATCCCAAATATTGGGGACAAAAATAATATTTTACTCATTATTTATTAAATTCAATGCCAATATAAATGTTACAGTAGGTCCAATATAATGCTAGGACTTGTCAATGTTATCATTGTTGATAGAATTTTGTTGTAGATTCAGCTCAATTATTTTGACTCGAGGAGTTTATCGACATCATCATTGATCTCTTGTTTGGACAAAAGGTATAGGAATGGAGAGGACACCTCAGATACAAGCTATTCTACTGAGAGCAACCAATGAACTTACACATTTTAGTATAAAGATTGTAGTGGGACTTCAAGTTATTATGTATCAGACTCGATGCATTTAGAAAGTATTTTCGAGGGATCCTTGACAAAAAATTCTTCGATGCCTATAGTTTTTAGGTGAGAAATTACAAGCCTGGAATAGTTGAAAGCAGCATTACATAATTTATCCCCCAGTATTTATTAGTTTAAATAAGGAAATAGTTACTTTGTATGTTGTGGTAAGGAGTAGTTGTAGCAAGCTACAGATTGGGAAATTGAGTAAATCTGATAGAGTGATCGATGGAATATTTGGATTTGGGCAGCAGGAACTACATGTCATCTCCTTGCTCTCATCGCAAAGAATAGCCTCGACAGTGTTCTCGCATTGCCTGAAGGGTGATAACAATGGTGGGGGGATATTCCAACTTGGAGCTATTATGGAACCAATCATAATTTACAGTCCACTTGTTCCATCACAGTAAGTACTTTCATTGGTAATAAAATGCTTGATTTTTTTTGTTTCTTTATATCACTTGCTTTTTTGGTGTATGTTAAGTACTATATCAATGATGTTGATTGTTTGAATTCTTCCATAAATGAGAGTATAGATTGATGGCTTTAATGAAATTTCAGTACGATATTTGTCATTTAGGTTATGAATTTGACTTGAAGATTGAAATTCTTCCTCATATGTTGGTTTCTATTGAAACATAAACTCAATCGATAATATACATCCTTAAATATTGTAACACCCTACCACATGGAGCTTTCCGCTTAAGCCATAAAACAGAGGTGGTATGGTATTATCACCTCTAAATTAAAATGTGTACATATAATAACAGAAAGAATATAATAAACTAGGAGCCTTGAAGAACAGGTGAAATAAAAATCGCAAAATATAAGTGCAATGCTCAGAAAATGAGTTAACTTGCGTATTAAGAAAACTATAGCTATCAAGTATAAGATAACAAAAGTAAGGATAGAGTGCCAAAGATACAAAATAACCAGCTCCTAACTCAGCCCGTGAAGTTAAGGCTGGCCGGAGAATATTTACACATATATATACATATCCAAAACCCAAATTTATATAAACAAAATCCTGTCTCTCCATAAGCCTCTAAGAGGGTCAAAAGGAATAAGTCATGCGGAGAGAAAACTAAGTACATATATATACATAACTATACAACAAAAGTAACCCGACAACTACTTCGCTTCAGAAGTCCAGATGCCTAACGAGGTGCCTTTTGACTTGTATCTGAAAAAAACAACAACACAGTATGGGGTGAGAATCAGAGGTTCTCAGCATGGTAAAGGTGTCACACATATAAGATATAAGGTCCTGGGAATGCTAGAGGCAATCCTAGAATGCCGACACTTAGATTATAAAGCTTAAAGTATTAAACAGAAACCATAAAATGTGGTTTTCTAAGAGTATCTAAGTCTAACTTAACTTAACCTTGAATCTAAGTCTTACCGCCTTTCTTCCATACCTCCATCTCCGACAACATATCACAGACAAACAAGCAGATAAAGGTAAGAACAAGAAAGTTACAAGTACTGCAGGTAACAAATATACAGTTAACATCACAAGTACATTTAGGCACACCCAGTTAATGCACAAACAAGTAATTCAAGTAATATGCACATGATGCATGCCTGTCTTATGGCTGATGAGTTTCATCTGTCGATTATCAAGCCAACCCGACAAGTCCGGTTTGCTAAACCTTTGGACTGTCCTTCGTCGCGCATCCCCAAGAGTCTATGCATAGCTTTTTCTCTTATATATAAATATCAATTGCTCAATGGGGGTACCATTCCCAGGAATTTACACATGCCCGGCCACCTTTACGATATAGGTTCAACAGAGTATCGAGTTTCGACCTGGTACACGTGGTGGCATGCAATGGTACTTTACCTAGCGAATCTCGTATCTCAGATCATTTGATTATTCAAGCCAAGTATCATACATAATCATTCATAACATTTCATAATCAATTCATCACTTTTTCAGCTTTACTTCACCTCCAAGTTATCCCCATTTCCTAACTTCACTTGATTATCAAACTTAATACTATTATTTATGACTAGAAGAATGAAAAAAGAGGTTTAAAAGTTTGAAATAAGGTTTAAAACTCAGAAAATCATATTTGCCGGAATAGGGGCCATGCGTACACATGGCTCACGCGTACGTGTGGGAGCATAAAAAGACAGCTCGCGCGCGCACCCCATATCATGCGTACGCGTAGACATGCATGCTGGCCCATTACGCGTACGCTTATAAGGAGCTCATTCAAAAATTCCATGCCACGCGTACGTGTGGACCACGCGTATGTGTGGACGTACATTTTCTAAAAATATGATTAAGTAGAAAGCTGCAGAATTTACCTATCCCAAACAAAAACTTCTGACGTACATAACTTAATCATTTTAAATCATTTTTCGTGGGTTCTTCAAATGGCATAAACTTCACGAACCCAATTTTTTTATCAAAACAAGCTAAGTTTGAAACCATTTGGAGATTTGGAGGCCAAGTTATAGCTCGGCGAAGTTCGAAAAAAAACCAACTTTTCACCAACCCTTATACCATTATTTCATTAACCTATCATTCCCATATCAGCCATTTCACACCTGAATTTAGTCCCTATATGTACAATATACCAACAACACAACTTTACACCATTTTATCATCCATCGTACATTAACATTACACAATCTCACATTTCAACAATTTCATCATGCACTCACTCAATATATGTATAACCATATCACCACCAACTCAATCATTTTCCACACTAATATCAATTTAGCAACAATCACTATCACATAACCAACTCACATTATAAATATCAAGGATACTAAGCATTGTACATTTCCATGCGTTCCAGTTTATCCTGTTGTCATCTAGCCTAAATTTTCACAGAACATTATATATTAAATGCAAGAAACCTAAACCATACCTCGGCCAGTTTCTACGTATTGTCCAAAGCAACTCACCAAAACAAACACAGCCCCACAAAAGTTCAATAAACACTAGTGCTCAGCTTCCTCCAAGTTCCAATATCCCCAATTTCAAGCTCCAATTATTTATTCACAACCTATTACACATTCATGACACATATACACACAATTTAATACCCAAAGCACAAATTTAGAAAATTAAATAGAACTTATGGTATCCTCACCTTACCCAAGCTTCATATAAGCAAGAGTGAACGTTTTTCCCAAACTAATTGAATCCTAATACATCAAAAAGTAAAGAAATTCAACACCACTACATAATTTTTGAAAATTGGGGGAAGGAGAGACTGAGAGTAATTAAATGGTTTACCTATGAAATTATTCTGGTAAAATTGTAGAGCTCAGCGCGGTGGTCGCGTGGTCACAAACGGTACGGCGATCGGAGCTCGGACGGAAGAGATGCAGTGATTTAAAGTAACGTAAGGGGTTAGGGATTCTTTTCTTCTTCTCCCCTGTTTATTGCTTTCAGCGTGTTCTTGCTGAAGTGGGGCGGAAGAAGGGCCTTGGCTCATTTAAGTGTTGGGCTGGTTGGGCTCACGGGCCCGATTTGGATCCGGTTCAACCGGTTCGATCTATTCGGTCTAATCTTGGATTGAATTCTTTAAAATTAGTGTCAAAATTCTCGTTTTAATGAGCTCTATCCTAATTTAATATAATATTCATATTTTTTATTTTTTATTAAAAATTAATTTATTAACTATTTATTTACTAATTTAACAGAATTTACAAATATCATACAGAAGAGGATTACAACCCGTTTGTCAATGCAGTGAGATACCTCTTTTACTTTTCTGTATTCATTTTCCATTTATTTTTTCATTTAGTTTTTTGCAGATGCCTTTTATTAGAAATTTTAGATGAAGTTATCACCTAGGTCTATCAATTGGAAGCAGGCAACGAAGCCTCCTATAGATGCCATTTGGAGAAAAGTTTAGAACTGCAACCAAATTATAAAGACTAGGAAGGAGAATGTTGCTCGCAACGATATTGTGCAGTGAAATAAGAATCTCCCATTAGGTCCAATCAACTTTAAAAGCTACTTAGATCCTATTTTCTTTAATCCTTGAATATCTTAGTGGATAAATACTTTCTTTTTGCTACTATTTCTTCGTTTTTTTATGATCTACCAACAAAAGTATGAATTTAGGTTCAAAATTTTGAATATTTAATTGTCATTTATCTTCCAACTTATTTCTTTGATTTTCTTATCAATCAAACCATGGTATTATCTTTTACTTCTTTAGTTTTTTATGTATAATTATTGATTGGATCTTAATAGACTCAATTGTGTTGAATTGAATTATGAAAACATCCAAACAAATGTATTCATCAAAATGTCATATGTTGAAATCATCTCCAATGTCCTCGATCTGAAGAAATTGTTTTAAAATAATGATTTTTCTGTTTCCCATGGATGGTTTAACGAAATTATTCCATTACCATTTGAACAGTACAAGATTAAATCAAGATTAATCCAACAATGTGAAAGATGAACATCATTCATAGTGAATGAAGGGTGCTATTTTTTTTTCTAAAAGGGTGCTTTTTTTTACAAAGAAAAATATCAACATTGAGTATAATGAATTCAAATTTCTTGATCAAGCGCCTCCAGAAATTCAAAGTTTGATAGATGAGGAAGCTAAGGGGGCAACTTAGTCTTTGAGGCTTTGCTTGAATATTTCTTGTTTTGTTTTTATTTTCTTATCCTTGGACTTAGGCCCCATTAACTAACAAAATTTTTTTTGGTGAGGTCATCGGACCAGTAACGTGGGCCAGATCCAAAATATAAGCTCCATGACCAGTATCACTAGTCCAAATTAAATTAAGCCCTTCTTCATCTTCCAATTTAGCCACTGCATGTGCTAAAAATTTTCCTTCCCTTGAAGCCAATGTCACCTTTATTTTAGGTAATTCTTTCATCAATTCTTGGATATCTCTGATAAATATAGCAATTTTTCCTATTATATCTATTGGTTTTAAGGATTGAGAAATAACTTGACAATCTGTTTCTATATATGAGTTGTCAAATTAAAAATTTTAACTTTTGTTAATGCCTCACTGAAATTATGGGCCACCATTTATTATTTAGTATTGGTTGAAATCATGTTACTTTGAATGATTCCTTCGGAGTGGTATTGACATTGTCATAAAAGAGCAGATATCATTTAGTATAAATATACGAAAATCACCAATTATAGCAGGTATTTTTTCCATCAATATAAGAAATGCTAGATGGATAAATTGGATGGACAAAATAAACTTTTAATAGCATAGTAAATAGATTTATAATCCCGAAAGAAAGAGGAGATAACAACAAATTTTTACCTTTTAGATGTTCAATATAATTGCAAAATACATGATTAACTTCATAGACTTAATTGTGGCTGAATTCTAAACCGGAAACATCCCTTGATAATACTTGTATATAGATCTAATTGTAATAGGATGTGGCATTTCTCGAGTAGGCCAGACTGTCCTCACCAATAGCTTTCTAGTGCCATGTTCAACGTTATATTCTATTAAAACAAGCTCTCTATATTTGGAGTTTAGGACTAATTCTCTTTCCTTTGAATTGTTAATCAACAAAACTAAATTATGATCCAGAAATAGTAGTGAATATTCTCTTATGCTTCGGCTTTCAAATTTGTAGTATTGTTCGAATCTTGTGTTTCCACCGTAATCTTCATGCAAGTACCAAATCGATACGGCATAATCAAATTCATTGTGTGTATGCAAGAGTGCAAGTTTATTCTTGTGAGCCAGTAAATTGTGAAAGGTATATATAAACCTTGTTATTTATTCCTTAGAGGATGACATAAAAAAGGATGAATTTGAGCATCAAGGATGCTATAGTACTTCCTCTTGGTAGACAGATCATAATGGAGTTTAATACAAAGTTGCAATCGATCAGTAAGGCAGCTGGCTTATTGAGTAGATTTTTAGGGAGTTAGGGTGCTGACTTTCAAAATTTTTCCATTAATGAAGAGAGTTGAAAGACAATGGACATTGCTCTGAAAGAACATGCATATGACACAGTTAAGGAATAATCTTAAATTTGATAGCTTCTTATGTAATTTAAAATAGATATATGCCTTTATTTTTCCTTTTGTTCATATTCATCGCATTATATCTCAAATTTGTACCGGACCTTTCAATATGTCAAGGATGACAATGAAAAAATAAAGCGGGTAATGATTCAAAGGATAGGAAAAATTTGAAAAAAAACAAGAAATAACTTATTTCACAAGTTTTATGATGACGGAAAGAATTTAAAAGAGAATGCTAAGCATAAACCATCCGGAATAAATGCACAACAGTGGAAATGGTTCCTTCAATATTGTTTGAATGACTCTACGAAAGTAATTAACATTGAATTGGTATTCCATTTAGTGTTGCAATTTTTTACGTTTTGAATACCTGAATAAAATGATTGATTGACTGTGACAGAATTAAAAACCCAATATACCAGTCCATTATGTTTTTAAACCTTAAAAAAAATAGGGCACTATTAAGGAGTCATTAAGTTCTAAAATTCATTGCATGATCAATTGTATTTGTGTCTTTATTTATAAGAAAAGTGTAAACAAAATACTCTAAATCGGTCAAAGCAACTTTATACACATACTAGGGGTTCGAAGACATTGGCAAGGCAAATGGATGAAGAGGTAACTATGTGTCTATTATCTTTCATATATTTTTTCATGTTTTATGTTATTCATTTGTTACATGTATGATTGCAAAAATATTTAATGTGGTTACAAAAAAAGGATGGCTCATATATGAATGATGATATGCATGTTATTGGAGTAAGTATTGGTTTATATTTACATCTTTTGTTCTATTCATGTTGCTAACTTTGAAATTACAATAACCCAATTCTGATATGTTTGTAGGAAGCGATTGCAAATATCGAGAGCTAAGATGGTTCCTCAAAGTAAA
The DNA here is from genome assembly GCF_000817695.3 of Arachis duranensis. Lineage (NCBI taxonomy): Eukaryota > Viridiplantae > Streptophyta > Magnoliopsida > Fabales > Fabaceae > Arachis > Arachis duranensis. The sequence continues at coordinate 75,296,748 of NC_029778.3, read as the reverse complement.
TTTTACATAATGATTTGGTTGCACGAGCCCTTGGAAAAGAGCATTCAGGACGAGTTTGGGGGTTAGGTTTTGGACCATGTCCAACCGAATTTATTCGTAATATTACATAACAATCAAACTTTGGAGTGCAAATTGAGGAGTATTAGAAGAAGATTACAGAATTGAAGGTAATGGTAGTAGAACTAAAGGCAGAGGCAGCAGAAGAGAAGGCAAAGCGACAGACCATGGAGAATCTGTTAAGATACATAATCTAACAGCAAAGAGACACTTTGTCACCTGACGTTGCTGTAGAGCTAAAATCTTTGGGGAGTGCAACAAAATAGATAGAGATCTTTTAACAACCTAATTTTTTTTTGTTTACTTTATGAACAGTGCACTTTGAGGACAAATTACTATTAACTATTTTATTTTGGCATACATATATATAATTTAGATTATTCTAGCATTGTATTTTACTTAAATTATGTTAGTTTATTATAATTGGAAACATAATCAATTAAATTAATACGTAACATCTTTAGATTAAAAGATTTTATAAATTGTGATTGTGATATGAAATGAAAATTCAAATAAATTATCTAATGGAATACGAAACTACATTTTTAGTGGCGGATACAAGTAAACGCCACAAAAACTACTATTTTTATGACAGATATAATGGCGGTTAACTAACCACTGCGAAATGGGGTCTCAAAACAATTCCAGTCAATAGCAGCGTCAGCTATTCGTTGCAAAAAGCTTTCACCGCTAAATACCATTTAGCAGCGATTATTCCAGCTGTCACAAAATCGTCGCTAAAAATTTACCAGCATAGTCAATCAACCGTTGTTATATGTCTATCGGCGGTAAAAAATCGCCGCTATTTGCCTCTTCTGTTGTAGTGTTATTTGAAGTTTGAGACAAATTAAATTTCAAGAATTACTTTAGGTATCTATTTGATGAGATGCATGTATTATGGATTTAGCTAATATATATTTTTAAGATATAAGTTAATATTATTATTAATAAAAAATTTAAAATATTTTGTTTTAATAGATACACACATGTAATTTTTTATCCATCACTAATGTAGTGAATATCTTTTACTGTCTCACTCTTTCTTTTATTCTTTTTGTCAAAAACTATATTCACACCTTTCCAGAAGAGAACGTAACAACCATCATTGTGCTACAGTTCACGTTTTTCGTTCACCGTCGCAGTTAGAGTCGTCGTTCGCCGTTCACCGTTCACTGTTGCTGTTCGATTTCGTTGTTCGCCGTTCACCATCGTGGTTCGAGTTCGCCATTCCCT
>NC_029778.3:75286288-75295364 GCF_000817695.3 Arachis duranensis | reverse complement strand
CCCCTCTTTTCGGCGACTATTTCTTCTCTTCGAACCACAATATTGAACTCCAATAGTGAGTATTTGATTGTTCTTCTACTATATTTGTTTTTTCTTTTGCAATTTCTTTGTTGTTCATCTGATAGTAAATAACCTATACATGATTGTTATTCTTTGGTACCGCTAATGTTACTTGTGATTTTCAATTTTTTATTGATTCTTCATCTAAGAGCTCATGCTTTGTATCTTATTATGTAGTGGATTGTTTTGTTGGAAGCTTTAAATTGTGTTTTTTTTTTAAATTCATTTTGATTTTACTTGCACACAACGTGCTCGGTAAAATGTTTCAACTAGAATCATGGTTAATTTGATGCATTTCTAATTAGAAGGATATATAATAGTAAAATTAATGCACTGATATGAAAATTGTAAAAATTGATTTTTGAATATACGGTGCTAAACTGCTAATTATTAATGGTACAATGGAGTGGTTTAACATGTTTATCAAAAGTGCTTCCTTAGAGACCAGCATACCCACTTAATGTGAATAGAGATCATGCATGCACTTGTAACCCTTCAATTCATTTTATTAGTCTTAATAATTATAATATAAGTATAAAATAAAATGTCCTTCATCTGATTAGTCTTGATTATAACATCTAGTGGTTAAATTCCGAATTTATCCTTGATGATCTTATATCATTGATCTACCAATTAAGTTGAAATTAATGTTGAATAGAATCTAACTTAAAATCGACCAAACTTTGACAATAACCTAACATTAAGAAATCAAGGTACTACCACGATCTTTTATAAGTCTGCAGGTAATTCAATTCAACTCTTTTTGCTCTGTTTACTTATGCATCTCTGAGAATGTTTAATGAGTAAAATATAGTCCAAGGTCCAATTAGGATAGTTTATTAGTAATTGATTTACTATAAATAAATATAGTAGAAATGTAATGGAAAAAGCATGAATTGAGTAATGAATATATTTTCTTTTTCTGAAATTCCTTCTATGGAATTATCTGTTTCCCTCTTGATTCACACACACACACACACATACATACACATACACACATACACATTAACTCAATCACATAAAAAAGAAAGGCGGAAAGCTGGTCATAGTGCCACATGAAAAGGGAAAACAAAAACATTTCAGACAAAAGCAGGGCCTATTTTGGTTGCCATAAATCCCTTCAAGAAAGTTCTTCTATATCGTAATGATTATATTGAAGCCTACAAGCGTAAAAGAATTGAAAGCTCTCATGTATATGCCATTACTGACACAGCCATTCAAGAAATGATATGGGGTAACCTTTTCTTTTCTTATCTTTTACATGTATGCGTGAAGTTTTCAAATTTATGACCACTTACACATTTTATTTGAGCAAATCCTTACTCTGGCTCTTTTTTTTCTCCAGATGAAGTAAATCAATCTATAATTATAAGGTCAGTCTTCTTTTATGAGCAAGTTATCATTATTAATTCTATCTTAAGTTTTATCTTCTTGTTACTTGTGCAAGTAATGCTTGAATACTAGTTTTAAGTCTTACACAAGATTAAAAGGGTTGCATAGTGACTCCATGCTTTTACTGCTCTAGAAAAGTATTAGTTAGGGATAAGCTTTTCACTGCTAAAGTCTTGAGACATTGCTCTTGATGCATTGGCTGAAGGAAGATACTTCTCTATTTTGCATGAACTTGGATTTCTTAAATATTGTGCCCCTTAACACATTTGAATTAGGATCAATAATAATTCTTTTTATCTATATATTCAGTTGTGAGAGTGGAGCAGGGAAGACTAAGATAGCAAAGATAGCAATGCAGTACTTGGCTGCCCTTGGTGGTGGAAGTGGAATAGAGTATGAGATATTGAAGACTAATCCAATACTAGAAGCCTTTGGTAATGGAAAAACATTGAAAAATGGCACAGGGGAACCTCATTGAGATTCACTTCAGTGAAACTAGAAAAATATGTGGTGCTAATATCCAAACATGTAAGTCTACTACTTAATTGTGATTAAAGCTACATTTCTTTACTTCCATTATAATTTTCTAACAAAGAGTTGAAAATGTTTGCATCTATATGCTGACTGCTGATCTGTGGTGCTCTTGGCATGATCATACCATAAACAGTTCTTTTGAAAAAGGTAACGATGCATCCTTCTGAGCTAGTTATTCTTCTCAATTTCTGTTCATACTACATTAAGACACCTTAACTTTATTTGATATTTGAACAGTCTAGAGTTGTCCAATGCAATGAAAGTGAAAGGTCCTATCATAAAAGGTAAAAAATGTCTTAGTATACAAGTCTATTGGCATTTGTTTACAGGTTATACATATCATGTAATTTGATTCCATTAATTTATACAACCTTTGCTGTTGTTTTCTAAAGATTTTTTGAATAGGGATGGGTTATTCTTTGTTGTTGGAGTGCTATTAATTTTAACAAAGAAATTTTGATTCTATTTAATGTCATCTAGGAAAGACTTGCAAAGGGATATGGGTGAGGGTGCTTTAGCATATGTAAAAAGCATCGAGATTATGTTCAAGGTATGGGTTTTGGTGTTCATGCTTTTCAAGTGATTGAATCTTTGTCTTGCATAAGAGAGTTTATGCAATCTGCCACTACAAGTGGACCATCAAATGCCGAATATCATATATTTGTTTAGCACTTAGATATATGAATTTTGTTATAGGGTCAATACTTTTATGGGTTAATACTCAAATTAGTCCCTGAAAGATTTTCCGATCTTCATTTTCGTCCCCGAATGTTTTTTTTAATAAAATTAGTCCCCGAAAGAATTAATTTAAACCACGTTCGTCCTTCCGTTAGGTCATTGACGTCGCCGTTAGAAACTGCTGATGTGGACTGTGACTTGGCTGCCCACCCCAACCAAACGACGCCGTTTGGTCACTCCAGCGTGTCGTAATGAAACGCTTGCGTTTTGAGGGGACAGTGAAACGTTTTTCACTGTGTCTTTGGTCTCTAACCTCAGTTGTTCTTCATCATACTAAGCTTGAGTCTCTGTTTCTCTGCCCCCTAAGCAAGCAAGAGGAAGACGAAGAAGACTGCCCCATTGAACGCAACCGTTGGAGTAGGCGTGGAGCATTGTTGGTGCGTCTGCTCTGGAGCCTGGTGGGAAACCTGAAGGCAAGAACAGAGCGTTGTTTCTGCGTTCGAAGCAAGAGGTAAACTTTTTTGGATGTTGCCAAAACCCTCTGATAAAACTGTGTAAAACCATACTTTCCACATTATTTGATTGAGTGATCGTTAACAATCTGTTAGTGAATAGGGTGTAGGGTTTCATTCCAGGGTTGGGTTTATGAACGGGTGAATGCGTAAATTAGGAAAGACTCTGTATTTTTGGCTTAGAAAAAGTGTTAACTATGGCTTGTGTTAATGGAGTAATGGTTAGTGGTTTAGGGTCTGTGTTGGTGATGATTTAGTGTTTTTCATGTTCCTTTTTAATTTTTGTATAGGGTTTGGAGGCCTTGCACTTCTAAGATGGAGGGTCCTCCGATGATGTTCATTTTTCATCATGGTGGAAGCTTTAAAAATGATGAGAAAGGAAGTAGAATCTACGAACCAGATAATACGAAAGTGTTGGTGGGGGTGGATGGGGATACGTTGGATGTGTTTTTTGTTACAGGATACTATAAGGAACTGGGATATGCTGGGGGGTTTATGTTGGTGGAAGGTTCCTTGGCTGTCGCTTGAGAAAGGGCTGAGGAAGTTAGAGACTGATAAAGACTTGCTGAAACTGTGTAAGACCTGTAGGAGGAATCACAATGTGATGAACATATATTTTGAACATGGAGTTTCAGAGCCACACGTGGTGGAATGCATGAGTGAGGAAGATGATGTCATTCTGCCAACCAATGCACCCTTGTTGAAGCTGCCCAGCACACAGCCTGCAATGCAAGCAAGGAAAATTGCATACCAGCCAACACTGAGCCACTCACAGAGGGATTCAACAAAGCCTCTGCATCCCACTCCCAAAAATAAAGACAAAGCCACTCCCAACTCTGCTGGACCCAATCCTCACCACAAGAACATGGAATGAAGAGAAAATATAACCCCATCCGATGCATGTTCTGTAGTGAGGTTGGACACAACAAGAGAACATGCCAGAAGAAGAAACAGGCTGATGCTGAAGAAGAAGCACGTTTAATGCAGCTGCAACTGGCTTTAACTAACCCTAATACAGATGTACCAAACGAGCTCCCTTCTGATGTACCAAACGAGCTCCCAACTGATGCTGATAGTGCAACGCTACATAATCCTCTCCCTTTGTCTGTTTCCCCACCACCAAAGCAGTCAAATGCAGCCACTGAAACAACACCGGCTTGCTTTACTGCTTTAACTTCAATTTCATTTCACTATAGTTGTTTAGTTTCTCAGTTTGGTGTTTACTATGTCATGCAGGCTAAAATGAGGGAAAGACCACCAAAGCTTCAAGTTTGTAAGGGAAAAGGGAAAAGAGCTGCCTCTCCCCACCCTGCTCCACCAACAGCAACAGCTCCAATTTCTGCTGGAACAATCAGAGGATCTAGTGCTGCGACAACCAAAAAGCTTGCAAGTTTTATGACCTTCGTCCCGACTCCAGGGTTCAAACGGCCTAGGAAGAAAGACGACGGCATCTGAAGCACATCCATCTAAACATATGCAACCTTTTTTTTTTGTTCTAGGCTCTAGACTAAGAAAGACATGTTTATGTTTCTGTTAAACAATATCTAGAATCAATGTTTTGTAATGACTCTATTTTGGGTGCATGTTATGCCTTGGTATGAAGTGTTTCTGTTGAATCATTTTTAGGCATTCTACTACCTTTTGTTATGACATTTTATATTAAGAAATTTAAGGAACTTTATTATCTTGTTATGTGTCTGGTTTGCCATTTGCTTCTTTACATTTTATCTTTTCACCACAGGTTATCCAAAAACTAAATTGCCATTGATAAACTCTAGTTTCATATTACAATACTTTAGCTAGGGTACTGGAAACAACAAAACCAGCCCTACTTGTACATATATGAGATGCAAAGTAACACTCCTACTAACATGACTAGCATCACAATAGTGAACATGAAGCACAATAACATTCTGTGTGCTCTAACTTCTGCTTCTAAACAACCTATTCTCCATGCTAACTTAACCTTCCAATCTTCATAGTCAATGTCCAGTTCTCCTTCCATTTCTGGGACACCCCTGGAACCCTCTGCAACAGCTACATCTTCATTTTCTTCCACCCATTTAAAAAAATTGCAATGGTTCCCTTTCTGGAAAAATTGAACAACAGTGTAAAGCCCAGAACAAGAGTAAAAGCCAACATCATGCAATGATTCATACAAAATTAAACTCACCCGATATCTTGCACAGGTATGGAACAACCGATCTGGGTTCTTTGATGTCCCTGATTTCTTAATCAAGGTTTTTAAACCGCAGAAACAGGTTTCCTCATGGTTTTGTCTTCTTCTTCGCATGGACGAGCTCGATGTATAACTACTCTGTGAGGGCGATGGAAACCCACGACCGGCCCCTCCACTTCCGCTTCCCATCATGGCGCCCAAACCAAATTCCTCCTGCAAGCACAACACCTGGGTCTGCGACAACGCTCAACCAAGGCAACCGTGTTCTTCGAAGGTTGGGAATTAGGGTTTTTTAATCTCACACTTGAGGACCGAATTGATGCAACACACTAACACATATCTGGTCAGCAATACACACACCATGCCAGGTGTTACGGTGGGTAGCCAAGTCACAGTCCACGTCAGCAGATTTCTAACGGCGAGGTCAGTGACCTAACGGAAGGACGAACATGGTTAAAATTAATTCTTTCGGGGACTAATTTGATTAAAAAAAACATTCGGGGACGAAAATGAAGATCGGGTGATCTTTCAGGACTAATTTGAGTATTAACACATACTTTTATTATGTATGGTAGTATTTACTCTTTATAGATACATGAATTATGAATCAAATAAACAATGAATTAGATCTATGATTGTATAAATATTTTGATGTAGAAAAGTCTTATTGATAAGGAAACTTTTGATCTTGTAGTGTTTATATACACATAAATTATTATTTATAATAGAAATAATTTTTGTAATAATTAATAAAAAAAATTTTGATGTTGGAGAGATTATAACAGCTTAAAACAGTCATTAAATACAGGAAAAAATTGTCATATGAATTAGTAACTTAGTAACGGTTTTAAATAAAAAAAAGTCACTAAAAATATCGTGACGATTTAAATAGTCACTAAATATATCTAAAAGTGTGATAAAAACTAGTAACTTAGTGATAGTTTTAAATCGTCGCTAAAAATTTCATGACGGTTTAAAACAGTTACAAAATATAAGAGACAATTATAAAATATAAAAATCATCTCGATAAATGTTACAAATTAGTGACAATTTTATGCTTCAAAAACTGTCACAAATAATTTAGTGACACTTTTTATCAAATATGTTCCAAAACTGTCACTATGTCAACTGGCGACGCTCAAATCCATAATTTTTTTGTCAACCGTCGTAAAAATAGTTAATGACAGTCAAAACTGTTGCCAAACATTGAAAAAAATGTCGTTGCAAAATTTGGACAGCTTGTAGCTTTGAGAGAAAAAGTGGGGAGCTGATCGGCGCACAGTAAGTTTCGAAGGTACTCTGTGGTTGAATCACACTTTTAACATTAATTAACAAAAATTGCGTTTTGTTACATTTAGAATACTGTTATCCATGTTTATTGTAATCGAATTCTCTAGTGTATATCCTTGTTTCAATTTCATTTTCTTCTTAGCAAGAACAACAACAAATTAATTTAATTAATTTCTGTTTTAACATATATGCTTTTCTATATGAGATGCAGTGTACTTTTGCTAGTATTTCGAAGATAAAAAATAACAACCTATACACTTTAATTTAATTTTTACTTCCATTAAATTTATAAAATAAAAAATAAGTTAAACCAAATAAAGTTTGCGATACAATTTATAAACATCACAATAAGATATGTCAATAAATTAATTACATTAAAATTTAAACTAAAAACAATCCTTTTTATTTAGTTCTTGTTATATATGAAAACTGAATTAAGTACATTAATTTTATTCTTGTTATGTATCAAAACTGAATTATATAGCAAAAATAATTTAATAACAAATTTATAATATCTTTAAGAGAGCCACTTAAATAAAGACGTTTAAAACGTATTTTTTTAAAGATATTTTTTAATAATTAAAATTTAATGTATATAATTGATTAAATTATGTTATTTTTGTCAAAATTAGATCAGATAAATTGATTTGGTAAAAAAATCGGTAAACTAAATAAATCTTAAACCGGCCTAAATTATTTTTTTATATAGAAAATGACTAAAATACTGCTATTATATATATTTTTTAAAATTTTAAAAATCCTAAATCCTTATTCTATGACGACATAGAAAGAAGAAAAGGGTTAGAATTTAAGATTTTCAAAATATATAATAATGATAATAATAATAATAATAATAATAATAATAATAATAATAATAATAATAAAAGTATGTTAGTCATTTTTTATAATAGAGATATTGTAGTCATTTTTATAAAAAAAATATTAATTTAGATTGGTTCAAGATTTGATTTATTGATTTTTCGAGTAAACCGATTTATTTTATCTAATTTTAACAAAAATAACATAATTTGATTGATTATATAAGTTGAATATTAATTATTAAAAAAACATCTAATATTCTCCAACTATTTTTTTTATATTACAACAATAAAGAACTAATAATTGTTTTCTATTGCAGGATATTGAAATCTGAAAACAGTGACATAATCATATTGCTCTAATTTATTGGGTTGAAAAAAGACAAAGTAAAATAGTCTTCTTCACTATATATACTATGACTGACTAGTACTGCAGTACAAGGAATTCTCTAAATACGGTAGAAAAAGACTCGAAAGAATCAAAGGTTCGGTCCTTTTTCTTAAATTTTTGATTATACAGAATAGAATTACAGTACAGAATTTATCGACTAAAATTTAGTTCTTTTACCGGCTTAGGCTTAATATGTTCATAAATTCGCGGACCTGTAAATTAGAAATTCATCTCGGACAATTGCACCTTCTCAAATTGTTTCTTTTTAAGAACCAAGAAGATTTGTGCCAAAATAATCGATGCCTTAAAAAAAAGATATTTTAAACATTTTTATGTGCGTAGCCCTTTCATATTTATATATAAATTTTAGGATAAAACAAACGGATAAATCATTTTAGCCTCAAAATTATGCCAATAAGTTAATTTTCGGTATATATAAATATGTCTTGAAAAATTCAATAGATTCGATTTACACTTTTTAGTAGTAAATCGAATAAGCTTAATTCGATTTAGTACTTTTAAGTTAATTGTTTATTCTATATTAACTTTAAAATATAAATATCAATAAAACAATATTTTTATTTGAATTTAATTAAAATATAAATAAAACAAAATGAATAAGAATAGAAATCTAACTTTTGTGTTTTAATTTAAATCTCAAAAAATCTACATTTTTATAAATTTATTAATTTAAGACAAAACAATAAACGATTTCTAAAAATTCATTAAAAATTATCATTTGACTCATTAGTATTTAAAAAATTATTACCGAGACTTGGTTAATTTGAGTCCCTGTTTAGAGGGACTCTCTCATCTTGAGACCCGTGCGGGAACTCATTCCTTCTCTACTCCAATAGTTAGAGTTCCTATGTGTCAGAAAAAAGTGAAAGAGAACTCACCATTGTAGGTTGCTTTGAAAATTCTTGGTTTGATAAATGAGGAGAGGGGGACTCTAATTAATAAGCTTTGTTTTAAATCATATAATAATGAGGAACGACGGCGACTGTATTAAAGTTAGATTGCTAATCAAATGAGCAAGGGTAACAAGTTAGTGGTTGAACTAGCTAGTAGGTTACTAACTCAATTTAATGCAAAGGGTTTACGTATCATCTCGTATCGTAAGTGTATATATTAAAATTATAAATTAAAAAAAATTATTAAAAATATAAAAAATTTAAATTTTTAATATATTTATTTTATATATATTAAATAAAAAATAATA
>NC_029778.3:75282015-75285694 GCF_000817695.3 Arachis duranensis | reverse complement strand
CTTTTATATAGTTATACCCGAACATAATTGATAAATAAAAGAAATCTTTTTATATGAAATGCCCAAACATAAAATTACTTTTACTTTTCTATAAGATTTTTTGAAAAAATAACTTAAAAAAAGATCTTTTATTAAAAGTTCACCCAAATAAACTCAATATCTCTGGGTACGATTCTATATTTATGTGTCCTTATTTTAGTGTTCTATGTCTATAAACAAATGCAACTTAAAAACACATGTTAAGATTATAAAATAAAAAAAATTATTAAAAATATAAAAAAAATTAAAATTTAATGTATTTATTTTATATTTACTAAATAAAAATATTTAAAATTTTTTATTAATAATAAATTTATCATATATTTTAAAATTATGTTTGTTTTTAAAAATAGGATAAAATAAGACACTAAAAATAAGACTAGGAATATCAATGGGATAGGGCTAGGGCGGGGGCAGGAAATGCCTCTCTGCTTCTCATCTCCGCCCTCAGATTTGCTCTCCATCTCCATCCTCATTCCCCATCGTGGGAGAATATTGCTCCCCATCTCCATTTTCCACGGGGTCCCATTCCCTGCAGGGACCTCATTCTCCATCTATCTGATAGTTCTAACTAATATTAATTTTCATATGATTAGAGCTGCAAGTATCCATCATATACAAAAACAGTAATATTTTATACAAAAAATCTAAATGACACGATGGTGACTTTTTTGAAATGACGTAGTGGGGGGACACAACCATGAGCAAAAGGACAAAGCAGTGGACGAGGTGTTCGAGAGATGCAGCAACAGAGAGGAGAATGGATACGACGGCAAAGTTACGAAAAGGAACGCTGGAAATAGAAAGCACGACGCGTTGAGGGTGATGGCACGGTGAGGTGTGACGATGCGATGAGAAGGAAGAGTAGCGAAGGGGTGACTGCAGAGAGGTTCTAGAGGGTTAAGGAGAGTTAAGTTTTCAGTTATGTATTTTGGGTTTTCGGGATATGTATATGTATGTAAATATTCTCCGGCCAGCCTTAGCTTCGCAGGCTGAGTTAAGAGCTTGTTATTCTGTACTTTTGACCCTCCATTCCCATTTTCTACTCAGTTATACCTTTGATCTCTAGGTTTCTTAGCGTGCAAGTAATCTCATTCCCTGAGCGTTGCGCTTTTTATTTTGCAATTTTGTTTTATTTATTTTCCAAGGCTCCTCGTATATTACTTTTTTTTCAGATACTATTATGTATATATTTTGTTTTAGAGGTCGTAATACCACACCACATCTGTTTTACGGCTTAAGCGTAAGGTTCTGTGTAGTAGGGTGTTACAGTGATGGTGCAGTGAAAAAGGAGAGTGGCAAGAGAGTGGCTGCAGAGAGGTTGGATGGATTATAGATGATGTTAGTGTTCTCTAAATTGAAGAAGAGTTATGCAAATGAGGATTAGGAATTTAGGGTTTCTCTCTCTATATATATGGCATGTGAAATGACTAAAAAATATATATGAGAAATAAACTATTAAGAATAATTCAGTAAATTTATAAATTTTGTGTAATAGCGAGAACGGGGCGGGGTCCCCGCTTGGTCCCAGCGCTTGCCTCGAAGAAATTTTGTCCCCCATCTCCATTTCCGCGGAAAAAATTTTCCACCGTCGGATCTCCGTTCGGGGCCAGTCCTCGCAGGGATTCCCGCGTCTCGGGGAGTTTTGTCATCCCTAAATAAGACATAAATGATAGAAATATAAAATTTAGTGTTTTTGTATTTTGTTTGATGATAAAGTAAAATAAATTATAAAAATCTAAAAAAAAATTATTTTTTTATTCAAAAATTTTGAGAAGAAAAATATAATTATAAAAAATTAATAAGAATAATAAACGAAAAAATAAAAAATAAATTGTATTTTTTGTTAATGTTTTTGTGTCATTTTTATCAGGATAAATACAAAATACACTAATTCAATATCTCTGAATATAATATGTCTATCTATATCTCATCTGTCAAATATAATTTTGTATCTTTATATCCCTATCTCGTTATCCTTATAAACAAACGCATCTTAAGAGAGCATAAATTGACTAAACTCTAATATTAAATAAAGTATAATATACTATGAATTAGTTTAGCTAGCAGAATTGTACAAATTGCTTAGCTTTCGGCGTAAATCTAGAATAAAAGAATATCAATAATTAACTAAAATAAATTTTAGATGCATATATAATAGATTTTATTTTTTAATAGTCTGCGTTGTACATTCAATGCAACATGGATTTTCGGCATATAATTTAACAAGTTTCCTTAAAAGAATTTTAAAAACATTTTTTTAGTTTATATTCTTAAATTTATTATAGTATATACATTTTTTAAAACTTACGAATATAAATAATCTTAGTAATTGTATCAATCTTAGGAAACTTATTAGAAAAAACCGTTTTCTAAAGATGAAAATCATGCATTTAAACAAGAATTTCCATTGAGCATTTACAATGTGCGTCCCTGCTGGTACATATCCGTTTGCTTATCAACTTGACTACTTGCTCTATATTTTCTTTCCTATAGTTCCGACCACTATTAAATGCAGAAGATGAGTGTCTTTATAGAAATTTGTCCTTCTAGGTAGCAAGTTGGTACGCTTGAAAAGATTCCAATTCAATGTACTCATACTAAGGGCCATCTAATGTACAGATATGTCTGTACAGATTTTTGTCTTTTTGTGGCTGAAAAAATGTGTTATTAAAAGTGTTGCTTAAAGAAAAAGTGTTACCCTTAATCGTTAACTTGGCTCTGATACCAATTTTTTAAAGTCGTCTTTTCTTTTAATTTCTTTTTCGAAATTTCTATTAACTCTTCGAATAATTTGCCAATTCAAAAGTACTGACCATATTACTAGTATTTATAATTCTGATTTTTCAATCTTGTTTTAGTTTATAATATTCTTTTTTGCATGGATTATTGTATATAAAATCTTTTATCTGTTTGTCTTTTTCTTTAATATAATTTTTTAAATCCTCAAAAACTTCTTTTGTTTCTACACTTTCTGTTGTTTCTAAATATCTTTTTAATTTTTCAACTTCATTTTCCATTTTTTCTTTTAACAGTTTTAATTCTTTTAAGTCATAATATGGTTTTCCAGGCATTTATAAATTTTTTAAGTTTAACTCTAACTTGTTTATATTTATTCTTATTTCTATCCTTTTTATTATAAGGTCATCAATTTCGATCTGAAGATTATTTAATTCCCTTTTATGCTCCTTTATTTTACTTTTTAATTTTTTCGCCCTTTTCCTATTTATTTTATTTTCTGGTCTTTCAATCTTTGTATGCTTCATTATTTATCTTAAAATTTCTGCAAATTCTGTCATCGATTCATCACTATTTTCTAGAGATTCTATTAATTTTTCTAGTTCTTCGACTTCTCTTTTTAACTTGTCATAAATTATTTTTAGAGCTTCAAATGCTCTTTGATTTATTTCAGAAAACTGTAAATAATTCAACCGATTTTCTCTTTCAAAGAGCTCTTGTTTCTTGTCTTGATAAGTTACATATATTTTTTCTTTATTTATTGTCATAATTTAATGTTTAGGGTTTCATTTAATTTTTCGACATTTTTTATTAGTTCTTTTATTTCAGAATTTTCTTCTTTAATTTTTAACTTAGATAAACTTAAAGGGCTATTAATTTTAGATTCTCTTATTTGAAAATT
>NC_029778.3:75219976-75281185 GCF_000817695.3 Arachis duranensis | reverse complement strand
ATTTATAAAAGCTATTTCAAGTTCTTCATTGGCGGATTTTATCTTTATAGGGCTTCAAGTTGAATTTTTCCATAGTATATTATATTTTTTCTATTAAAAACTTCTTTTAAAAGATTTTGTTTATTGAAATTTTCATTTGATTTGAGATTTAATTCTGTTTTTAGAACAGCTTGTCTTTCATTATCTAATAAAGCAGTTAATCTATAATAATCAGATTCTTCTGTTAATTCTAAGCTTTCTAAATAATTCATAACTAAGAAATTAGGATAAAGGCGTACCTTTCTGGAGAAAAACTTCCTTTATTTAGTATATTTTACATAAGATGCTTTTATCTCCAGAGGGGAGATTGTAGATACTAACTCCAGAGGGAAGTTTAGAATTGGTTTTTCCTAAGGGAATTCTTCTTCAAACTATAGAATCGCCTCGGCAGCTTCCTCCTTGCTCTCCTAGCATATGAGTACTCTTAGCCTCCTGCTTTCTATGGTTTGATACTTTCTACAATTGCCTAAGCAACCTATTTATAATGGTTGGGTCTGATGGACAATTCCCATCCTTACCCTTCTTATGACGTCATTGCTTACGTCATTGTTTATTATCTTGCACCAGCTACATTGTTGGTGCTCTATGACCTAAGCGCTTACGTCATTATGCAATAATGTTGAGAGATGCTTCAGATGTGCTTTCCTCCTCTTTCATTATGTGGCCTGCAGATGCGTTGTCTCCTTCCTTTATCATGTGGGTTGATTCCGTTTCATTATTGCTTTCTTCAGATAACTCTGAGACACATAGCTGGCACTTGTGGTCTTCTCTATCTTTTATCAAATAGCAGAGATTCCTCTTTATCCCTTCGGGGAGCTTTTCTAAGAGTCCAGATAAGTTGTAGAATGCTAATTCAAATTTCACTAAGAGTCTCATCTCTCTTTCTTCAATTTCATTCCTTTTACTGGACACAAGCAAAGTATTTCTGCTTTTATAATTGATTCTTGTGTAAGATTCCCTTGTTATCTTTTGAGTTCTTTCGAAGACCATTGCTAGTGTGCTGGCTAGTCTACCAATAGGATAATATCCCAAGATTGCCCTTTTTTCTTCAGTCCAATTTAGGACTATGTTAAGGGTTTCTCTGAGATTTGATCTACAGACCCTTTTCTTTTCCTTGATTTCAGCCCATGTAGGAATGTTTCTTATTATTCCTGTTCTCTGGGTTTGAATTGGAGCTTTATCTGCTCTTTTTAGGGTTTGCTCTGGATGAAGAGCTTCATATTCCCTGAAAGATTCCTTTGCTTCTTCCAGTGTTAAAAACCATCCTTTATGAATTATCCTTGATCGATGTGTAAATGGTGCTGCTTTTTCCCAGGCATCATATACTCCTTTCATGGGGCCATTATAAATTACATAATATTTTTTATCTTGGGTGGATTTTTTGATAATTTCAGCAATTGTTTTATTTTCTGGAATTTTTTCTTCACCTGATTTGTCCACCACGCTTAGCTGGCTGAACTCTGATGGTTTTGGTTGTTGTGTTGATTTCATTGCTTCGATGACCTTCTTGAGGGATTGGATCTGTGTCCTTATATGCTGATAATGCTTGCATTTTTCAAGTTTTTGTTCGTATTTCTGAATTTCTTGATCTAATACGTTGTAGACGAACTCCATTCTCTTGTTAATGTATCTGCAATAACATTTTTGTCACCCTTAATATATTCAATTTTTATTGGATATTGTAATAAAAATAATTGCCATCTTACCAATCGTCCATGATTATAATCAACTTTTAAATTATATCGTATGAAATCTGTTAGATAACTTGAATCTGTCCTTAATGTAAATTCTCTAGGTAGTAAATCAATTTTTCATTTCTTAAGAGATTTAATTGCTGCTAGAGTTTCCTTTTCATGAGTGGCATATCTCCGTTCTGTTGGAGTAAAAGTCCCTGAAATATACCTGCAAAGTAATTCCTTTGGGGAATATTTAGAATCTAGTGATTCTTTTTCTCGTTCCAAACTTTTTATAGCTTTCTTAGCTTTTAGACATCCTGACCAAGTTATGTCTGAAGCATCTGTTTCTACTATTAAGTAGTCATTTTCTTCTGGAATATAAAGTTCTAGAAGTTTTTCACATAATTGTTTAATCCTTTGAATTTGCATACTGTCTTTTTCATCCCATTTCCATTCTTTTTTAGTACTTATTTTTGGAAATAAGCTTTTAGTGTATTCTGTTATATTCTTTAAAAATCCTTGATCAGAAATATAATTTATACATCCTAAAAATCTTTGTAATTGTTTTCTATCTTCTATTTTATTAGGAAATAAATTTACCTTTTCTAGAATATTTGGTTGAAGTTTTAGCTTTCCTTGGTTGGATAGAATTAATCCAAGAAACTCTATTTCTTGTTTTGCTATTCTTGCTTTCTTTTTGCTAAGAACTAGTCCTTTTTCTTTACATCTTTCTAAAACTATTAATAATTTTTGAAGATGATCTTCTTTATCATGTTTTGTAAAAATTAGTATATCATCAATGTACACTAAAACAAATTCATTTAACTCTTTTAGATTTTCTTCCATAAATCTTTGATAAATACCTGGAGCTTGTTTTAATCCGAATGGTAATACATTTCATTCATAGAGTAACACACTTGTTGATTCTTTTGTTGGGCAAGTAAAAGCAGTTAATTTCTTTGTTTCTTCGTCTAAACGAAGTTGCCAATATTCTGATTTTGCATCAAGAGATGAAAACCAAGTTGCTCCTTTTATCTTTTCTAAAATAGAATCTTTTCTTGGAAGTTTATAAGCATCACCAATAGTTGCTTCATTCATCTTCTTATAGTTAATAACCATTCTTCATTTTCCCCTTTTAATTTCATTATTGTTTTCGACATAAAAGGCTGGAGCTGCATGAGGACTTTTACTTAATCTTATAATTCCTTTTTGCAAAAGATCTCTACATTCTAAAGAGAACTCTTCTCTATCTTTTGTGGAATAAGGAATTTTATTTGGAACATTTATCTCTTTTGTAGGATCTTTTAATTTAATGCTTATTAATTCGTTATTTGTATTTTTAATATCTAAAGGATTTTCAGCACAAATTTCATCCAAAAGTTCCTCTATCTTTATTTCAAGATTATTTTTTGGAATGTTTATCTGAAAGTATAAATTTAAATAACATGTCTCTAATATAAAAAATATTTTAAATTTTAAGATCTTATCTATAGTAGTAGTCGGTATTTTTATTCGTTTTGATTTTTGATTTATTGAAGAATCGTGTGGAGCTTTTAAAACTATATATGTTAATTCTTGAATGAATGGATGATATAGTTTTAAAAAGTTATTTCCTATGATAAAATCCATTCCAGAATCTAACATATATATAGATGGAACAATGAACCTATAATTTTGAATAAAAATTTCAGTCATCTCTGTTTTTTGGTCAATTTTATGTATTGATTTGTCAGCTATTCTAACTCTTAATGGTTTCTTTAATTTTTTCCAATCAAGTTTTATATTTGAACTAGCAAAGCATTGTGTTGCTCCAGAATCTATAAAAGCATTTATAAATTTTTCTGTTTTTTTATAGTAATAAATGTGGCATTATTACTCAGTCTCCGAGTCTGTTTCTGAGACATATTCAAAAATATAGTCTAGGTTATCATCAGATTCCTCTAAAGGTTCCATAAAACAAAACTTAGCAATTTCTATTTGTTTAGTAAGATCTTTTTTATCCTTCTTTTTCGGACATTCATTTGCATAGTGTCCTTCTTCTTGGCAATACCAACACTTACAATTTTCTTTTTTATTTGGGCAATAGTCACTTTTTTGCCTTTTTGTTTTTATTGTTATTTCTTGTTCTAAAATACCTCTTTTTTCTCCAGTTTGGATAGTATTTTCTTTTTCTAAATTGATATTTTCTTTTTCTCTGAAAATTTTTATTAAGCCCATATTTTTGGGGTATTTCTTCATTATCCTGACAGCAAATTCTAATTATATTTGCAAATCTTTTTTGAGTTGCTTCTTGCATACAACGTTCTTATTTGGTTTTCTATTGATGTCATGTAATCTCTTATAGTTCCTTTAGTATGAAATTCTATGTAATTCCAAATATCTCTTCCAGACAATTCACTAAGCTTTGGATTAGTAAAAGCTTCTAATAAAAAGGAATTTAACCAATTTTCGAAAATTTCTTTTTCATTTTTTTTACAGTCTAAATCAAGTATTCTTTCTCCTTCCATTTCCTGGATTTTAGGAACGTATTTTGATGGTATTTTTGTATATTTTGAATTTTTATTTATAAACCCTTTTTTAAAAGCATAATTATCAAAACCTGTTTCCCATTTAAATTGAGATTGATTATTCTTAGATGTTCCAGCTTCATTTTTTACTTGTATTGGAATTGCTGGTTCTTCGTCACTTGAATAATCTAGGATGTGTTCTTCATTTTCTATATTTTCAGAATTTACTAATTCTTCTTCTATTTGAAATCCTTGTTCCATAATATTGTTTTCTTGAGCCATTTTTAATTGTTTAAAAAGCATTGTAACTTCTTCTATTTTTTCTTCAATATTCATAATTTTAGTGGTGGTTTTACTTTTAGATCTGTTATGTTGATTATATTTTGAAATTTTTCTTCTTTGGGATTCTCTTTTTCTTTATTTCTTTGAAATTTTATGGATACTAATATTTCTTCAAGCATATCTACTATAGAATTTAATTGTGGGTTAAAAGTATGATAAAGATATGGGGAATCATTTCCATGGTAACATTTCTTAGAAATTCCGTGTGAAAAATAAGTTTTTTCAGATTTTTGAAGTCCTTCAATAAAACTTATAGTAAAATAAAGATTTTGAGAAAAATCATTTTGTATTGATTTTAAGAATTCGGTGTCATTACAGTTAACATTAGTTAAAATCATTAATTTTTGATCTATTAATTTTGATAACTTGATTATTTCTTCTCTTAAATCTTCTAATTTATTTTTTTCCATTAGGTGACGCTTTTCTTTGTGAAGAGTTATGGTTTAAAGTGTGGCTTTAGAAAGTGTGGTGTAAACAAATCTTTAAATCTGTTCCAATTTTTGCTCTGTATACTAAAATTCATCCTCATACTATACATTAAACTGTGAATGATCTATACTGTGTATTACTGTGTATTTGTATTATTTACGAAAACTTTGGCTAAATAAAAAAGATGAATGCTATGGTACCTATCATTTTGTACCTAAGTTACTAAAAGAGGTAAATAAATTATATTTAATAAATTTTACATGATTTGTTTTTTATTTTAAACATTTTATTTTTTACTTTAAAAAAAAAATTTGGCAATTTAAGTACCATAACAAAGACACCATAGAACTTACTAATAAAAAATTCCAATACATATCCAAAGGCAGTACGTCATATCATTGACATGACAGAAATAATGTTTACATTTTTTTCATATTTTTTAATACAAAAATAGTTTATTTCTTTCACCTTTTATTATTCACTTCTAATATAAAAGAAAATATAAAATGAAAAATATATATAAATAAAATATGCATATAATACTACTACTCTTGATTTAAATAGTTGATAAAAGGAATTAAATATTAGGGAGAAAAGAAATGAATCTATTATTTTTTATTTTTTAAAATTTTTTTCTTAAAAATTATATAACTATTAAAGGAGTTTTAGAATTATAAATTCTAAACGAGAGACAATAGAATTCCAAAAAAAGAAAAAAAGACAAAAAAAATAGAAAACAAAATCTAAAATTAAAAAACAATAAAGAGAAAATGAATACACTTATCCTTCTAAAGTTACAGTAATAGCTTATATATATATACACAAGATAAAGATATATATAACTGCCTTATACCAAGACTCACTCAAAACAAAATATACTACGAAATAAAACAAAACTAACTACTTCTCTGGTTCTCTTATAAATAAAGATTTAGAATCTTTAGCTTTTCTTTACTTTACACCCCCTCAAATTCGAGTATGGTCAAAGAGCAACTCGCAGTTTCATTCTCAATCTCTCAAAAGATGTAGCAGATAAAGGCTTGGTAAGGATATCTACAATCTGCTCAACACCTAGAATGTGCACAATATGTAGAGAGTTGTTCCTCAACTTATCTCTAATGAGTTGAACTTCAAGTTGAAAATGGTTTGTCTTATTATGGAGGATTAGGTTATGCATAAGAAGGACTGTGCTCAGGTTATCACAGTGAATCGTACGAGGAGTCGACATAGAGACATCTAGTTCATAAAAAAAGTTTTAATTTGTAGCCAGACCAATTCAACTTCACAAAACGCTAAGCTCCTGAATTCTGCCTTTGTAGAACTCCTGCTTATAATAGACTACTTCTTACATGATCAAGACACTAAATTAGTCTCAAAATAGATACAAAATTCAGATACTGACCTTCTATCCTCAATGTCAGCAGGCCAGTCTGAGTTTGAAAACGCATAAAGTCTTGTGTCAGTGCATCTGTGAAAGGCCAAGCCGAGTTCTTTCGTTCCTTGCAAGTATCTAAGGATCCTCTTTGCAGCTTTTTAGTGAGGAAGAAGAGAAGCATGCATGAATTGACTAATTTTGTTAACTGCAAAGGAGAGATCCGGTCGAGTGATGGTAAAATATTGCAAGAAACGAACCACAGTTCTTTGCAATTTTGAATCTTCAAAAGCTTCAGCACCTGAAGACAAAAGCTGCAAAGAAAAAACTATTGGAGTTGACATAGGAAAAGCCTCTCCCATACCTACTTTGGACAATAAATCTGTCATATATTTTGTTTGAGACAAATGTAAGATTTCATCACGTGTATGTTAGACTTCAACACCCAAAAAATAACTCAAAATTCTTAAATCTTTCAATGAGAAAATCTGATCAAGCTGCTTAATCATAGAATTTACATGAGTAGATTTATTTTCAGTTATAATTATATCATCGACATAATACAAGATATAAATCAAAGAATCTATAGTTCTTCGAATAAATAAAGAGGTGTCAGAATTAGCACTTTTAAAACTAAACTGATTCATGGTCTTATTAACTTCAGAAACCTTTTCCTTGGGACTAGCATTAAGTCATAAAGGGACTTGTTCAACCTACAAACATGAGTATCACTCTATTGTTCAAAACTAATACATTAGGACATGTAAATAATATGTTGTAAATCTCCATTTAAAAAAGTGTTGTTGAAATCAAATTGTTTAATGACCAAATTTTTAGAGAGAGTTATACTTAAAACTAGTCTAATAGTAGTAGGTCGGATAACTGGGCTAAAAACTTGTTTAAAATCAAATTTCTCTTGCTGATGAAATCCTTGAGCAACTAACCTAGCTTTATACTTTTGAATAGACCCATCAGGTAGCCTTTTAATAGTATAAACTTATCTACAGCCAATGATTTTGGCATTCTATAGTATAGGAACTAAATTCCAGATTTTTGTTCTCATAAGAGCATTATACTCTTCAATCATAGCTCTATGCCAAATTGCCAATGTAAAATACTAAGAGCAATTTTAAAAGTTTTTGGTATATAATATGCGTGAGAAGTACTGTTAACAGTAGCAGTATAGGTCTTTGGTTTAGAATGTCCAATTTTAGAACAAGTATCCATGGAATGAATATTATGAGATTCTTTAATTTGACTTGACTTAGTATGTTAAATTTTACTTCGCTCAAGAGATGGAAGTATAGGAGAATTAGTAGCTAAGGGGAAAGAATAAAAATGCTGACTGTTAAGGTTAGTATCAAAATCTTGATGATTATTAGTATCAAAAGTATTGGAATTATGATTGGCAGTGACAATGTCATTTTGGAAAGCAGAATTAACAGCACAATTATCAATAAAAGTAATAGTAATGAAACAGTAACCATTGAAGGGAAAATAGTACTTAATACCTGATCATTACTGTCACGAACCTATGAAGAATTCTCAAAAAGAAATTTGTGAAATAATTCAAGATATGAAAAGTCAAATTTACTAAATTTCACATGCCTAGAGACATAAATCCTGCCAGTAGAATCAAGACATTTGTAGCCTTTATAATCTGTGGCATAGCCTAAATATAAACATTCGTGGAATCTAGATTCAAGTTTATTGCTAGAATAAGGTCGCAGCAATGGATAACAAGAACAATAAAAAAATTTTCAAAAAATTATAATCTGGTTTCTAATGTAATAAAACTTCATATGGTGATTTATTTGCCAAAACAGAAGTAGATAATCTATTAATTAAATATGTTGAGGTAATAACAGCTTCATCCCAATAGATTAAAAGAATAGACACAGTGGATAGCATAAACAAACTCATTTCAATGAGGTGTCTATGCTTTTTCTTTGTATAGCTATTTTGCTCAGAAACATAGAGACACAAAAATGATGTAAAATGTCTTCTTGTGTCATAAAATTAGCAAAAACAAGATATTTGTATTCATTTTCATTATCAGATTGGAGTTCCTTAATTTTACAATTAGTAAGGTTCTCTATGAGATGTTTATATTGTTTAAAAGCATATAACACATAAAATTTGTTAACAAGCAAAAAGGTACAAGTATACTTACTAAATACATCTATAAATGTCACATAGTATTGATAACCAAGATGAGAGACAACAGGAGCAGGCCCCAAACATCACTAAAAACAAGTTGTAAATGTACATCATAAGATGTATTAGAATTAGAAAAAGGTAGTTTATGCATTTTAGCTTCAGCACAATTTTTACAGATCTTAGAAATTGAATCAAAATTAAAACTATTATAAGCTATATTACATTGATTGAGAACTAATTGAACTATTTTGGTGGCAGAATGACCTAAGCATTTGTATCACAGAACAAAATTAGAACAGGAAATAGAAAAAACATAAGGAATATTAGGGGGCTGATGAAGATTGAGGCATAGCAACATTCACAAACTGATAAAAATCTCCTCTTCTAAAACCTTGTAAAAGAATTCTCTTGGTGAACTGAAAACGAACAACACAATAGTTGCATGAAATTTAAAATAAACAAAATTATCTTGAGCAAATTTGGATAAACTTATTAGGTTCTTAGTGATGTGTGGTGTGTGTATGAGTTGTTATAATGAAAACCATCGTTTAGAATTCAAAAAATACAAAAATGAACTATCAATATGAGATATAGAGATACCTGAACCATTGCCAACTTGAACCTGATTAGGGCCAGTATACTCTAAACAAGAAAGCATGTTAGATTAATTTGGAGTCACATGATGCGAAGATCTATCTGAATACTATGCTGGATTAGATATGGTGAATAGTGTAGCAAGAAAGGCTTGTGGATTATGGAAAGATGGAGTTGGTGGTGGATGAGTAGAAGCTGTGAAATTCTTTATGTTGAAGAGGAGAATTCAGAGTAAAAACCATAAGTGTGTAGCTTGAATGATTGAGACTGAGAAGGGGGTGGAAGTTCTTGGTTAAACCGATGGAAGCAGTGCCAAGCAATATGACCAAAATGGCCACGTACTTGACACTGAGGTCTGGGAGAAGTATAGAAGGACCTTCTCCTTCTGGTTTGTCTTCCTCTTCCTCGTCTTCCTCCAGCTCCATGATTGAAATTTGGAATGGATGGAAAGGAGGTTTGTGTGAGGTTCGCTTGCATCACTAGATTCTCTGGCTTTCGATACTTATCAAGCATTTCATCGTGAGTTAGCAGCATAGTTTCAATCTCACAAAGACTAAACATTTTGAATTGACAGTATTCATAAGCATTTGATAATCCTCATTAAGTCCTTCAAGAATAGCTTTAACCTGTTTTTCTGATTTGAGAGGCTTTCCCAAAGCTGAGAGAATCTGCAATGATTTTGATTTTGGAAATATACTCTAATGCTGTCAGATTGTGTTTCTTGATAATATTGAGTTGTGCCTTCAATTGCTTGATTCTAAATTTTGTTGACTCCTCAAAATAAACCTCATTCTTGTGCTAACTTTGATGGCTATAGACACATCCAACCATTTTTTGTTTGAAAACTGAGTCCATAGAAGCCAATAACCAGGAAATTAGGTTTCGGTCATCTTGGATCCATTGTGTGTATTGAGAAGATTAGATCCCAACAAGTTGATTTTCTGAGTTATCAAAACGTGTAGGTATCTTTTCTTAATGCAGATGATCTTCCAATGCTTGTCCTCTAATAGCTGCTATGACTTGTTGCTCCCATGTCTTGTGGTTATTTTCTCTCAACTTATCTTAAATTGGATAAAATTGATTGAAATTTTGAAATGGAATCTGATTAAAAGTTGAATTGACAGCATTTGGATCTTTGTGCTAAGGATAGCAGAATTATCGAAAGGTGAGGCTATGGATTTTCAAAAAGAGAGAAAGACTAAACTCTAAATACCATAAAGAAGTTTTAGAACTGTGAATTTTAAACGAAAGAGAGCATAACACTAAAAAAAGAAAGAAAAGACAGAATAGAAAAAAATAGAAGGTAGAAGCTAAAATTAAAAAATAATAGAGCCCTTCTAAAGTTACAGTAGTAGCTTTCTCTAATTCTGTTATGAATAAAGATTTAAAATCTTTACCTTTTCTCTCCTTTATAGCTATTACATTTCATTTAACATTTTAAAATGAATTTAATTTTAATAGCTGACAGTATAAAAGAGTTTTACACGTATATCTAATTATATATTATTGTGTCAGCAAAAATAATTACTTTCGACAATCAATGTGTGAATAGTCGTTTAAAGCAACAAATATAATTAAACGATGTTAATGCATTAAAATTTTTAAATTTCATGAAACTTTTAACCTAAAACTTAAATAGAAGAATAAAATTTTGCAAACCTTTATATAGAAACAAATTCTAGTTGATTGTCAATTATAAAGTAGAGGTCAATCCACAAAAATTGATTCTTCTCTAAAACAAGGCCATTGTAGCAGAAACATTTTGGGAAAATCTGCCAGCTGTGGCAGCACCTTTAATTTCTTATTGTCCTTGCTCTTTCAATGAATATCAAATGTGAAGTCTTGATTTCATCTAGTCATTTTGTGATTGTACTATAATTTCTGTGCATTCTTTAATTTCTTCCTTTGACACCAAATTTTTTTTTTTTAGTTTACCACAGTATTTCTCAACCCAACCGGCCAAAGACTAATCTGCCACGGTACTGAGCTCTATTTAAGAATTTGTCGTTGGCCAATAAATTGCTGAATGTGCCGATTACACTTTATTTTCATATAGGCTTGATCTCATATGCTATGCTTGTTTTCTAGACTTAGCTGATTCTAATTTTGTTTTTCTTATTTGTTATGGTATGATCTGTCTTGCTTGCTGAATGAGCTACAATTATTTGCTTTGTTTGAAGCCTACAATACTAAACACACAAATCAGACTAAGCTACGAGTTCGTGTAAATAAATGTCAGAAGCTTGATTTTTTTTTTTACATACAATTATTTATTAACTAATAACAAATTCTTAAATAAAATTTTAATTTATAACAAATTAATGTTTATTCTGTCAAACTAAAAAATACTATAAAAAAGAACTACACCAATAATTTAGACTATTAATCCATAACTTAAATTAATATTTTTCATCATCAATTATATACATATCTTTTATCAATCTCGCTAAGTTAATAATAAGAAATGCAAACAACATAAATAATAGATCATATTTCAGGCTTACTAATAAAGATTATATCTAATTAATTTAAAATTTAATTTTTAAAATTAAAATTATTTTTTTTAATTTATTATTTACATTGTTAAAAAAATGTTATTCCTCTATATTTTCTCATCTTTTATCTTTGTCTTCATTATTAGTATCTGAATTTAATAGATCCATCATGAGTGAACGACAAACAAATTAATAAGCTTTAAAATGTTAAAATACAAATGAAAATTCTCTGTATCATACTTTAAAAAACTAGATTACATTATAACTGGATTGTAAAATTTTTTTTACACTCCTAAGGAGTTAAAAGTCAATAACATTTCAATTAGATATAAATTATATAACTCAACATATTATTGATGAAAATTTAACCTTCAATTTTTGCGTATTGATGAACTTGTTGTATAGTGATATTCACATTTAATTTTTTTCATATAACTATCTTTTTTAATAATTATATTTTTTAAATAAAAGACAACAAACACACACATACACACATATATATAATAGCAGAGATTTAGATAAAGATATTTAAAACATCTTTAAATAAAAATATTTGATATCGTACATTGAATAGATTATTATAAATTAAATTTTTGACACGAGGTCTAAATTAAAAGTGTTATCATTATCATTTAAAGTATTGTTATCTCTTAAAATCGTTATTTTAGCTATGATACTAATTTTTTAATTTGTTTAAAATTTGAATTTTTAACAAAATTTTTATTGTTTTATCTTTTTATTATTTTTTATAATTTAATTATTTATTTTTTAAAATGTTTTTATTAACCTACGTTTTTTAAAACATATTTTTTTTAACTGTAGCTAAATAAACAATTTTAGAGAAATTTATTTTTTCTGCCTTATATGAGTGGTTGCTATATATAATATATATAAAAAAAAAAGAAAAAAAAACTACAATTCAGTGATTCACATCCATAAACATGCATGTTTCAATGTATGATACATTTTGTTGACTTGTTTGAAGTCTTCAATAATAACGATGTACTTTGAAGTCTTCAATTTGATCCTTACGGCTTTAACTTCATTCACCAGCTATTTCAACATATATATAAACTCTTCCTACTTATGATATAATATAATAATCTGTTCCTATAATTACCGAACTGCTTTAATAATTATTTCAATTTCATCACCAGCAAAGCATGAAAATGATCTCCCCTTATTGTTTCTTCTTCCTTTTGCTTCTTGCTGCCTTTGGCTTTTCCTCTCAAGGTTTTGGAGCTACCCAGCTGCCAGAAAATGAAGGTGATGAGTGTATTCAATTTTCATTAATTTATTTATTTTTATAAATTTATTTATGTATTCAATAAAAATATGTCATATTGAGAGAGTAAATACTACTATACAAATTAAATAATCTAAATGATATGAGATTAATCGTAGGCATGGATTCTCCAAAAAATTATATGGTTTGAATAGTGTATTAATTCTCATAAATATTCATGATTAGACAAATTAAAATATGAACTCTATCTATTTGAATCCTGTCCAATAATGAATATATGAAAAAGTTCAGTAACAAACAAAAAAAAAAACAAAAATAGTTTAAATTTATTTTATTTATTATTTATTAATTATTATTAAAATTAATAAATATTAAATAAGACAAGTTTAGACTTTTTTTCCGACCTAGTATTACTAGTGAACATAATATATTGATTGCACTTCTTACTTGTTTGTTGAATTATGTATATCAGTGCAAACTCTGCAAAGCATAGCAAAGACACTTGGGATCAAGAATTGGAATCCTAGCGTTGATGAATGCAATAAGCGGCAGGGAAGAAACAATTGGAGTTCATGTTGGGAATTTAAAGATGATGAATATCAGAATGTTGTCATCTGCAATTGCTCCATTGACACTGTTTGTCATGTCACTAACTTGTACGTGATTTATTTGTTTAATTTGTTTTATTCTCTTGATATATGTATATATAGAGAGAGAGGGGTTTTAAGAGTAGGAGAAGTCCAAGGGTTATATTTATACACTTAAAATATTATACTAATTTTTTTAATCTATCGTTTTTATACTATCACTTTTTTTCTTTTTTATTATTATTATTATTATTATTATTATTATTATTATTATTAATATTGAACATTGTTTCTTTGAAAAGGTTTTGAACGATTAGCTATTGGATTTTAAAAGGATTCACAAGGCAATGATAATCACTGAATTTGAAAGCAGTTTTTCTTATTGAAATATCTTCTTATGACAACTTTGAAACTCCGTGGTGAGACCGTGTGGTTAGGTTCTCACCCCCTACAGCTTTACCTTTTCAGGAACCGGATGAAGAAGCATTAAGAAGAGTTAAACTCCGTTTAGTTTTATATGTTGTATTAATTAGATTATTTTCTTCCCTCGTCTTTATTTTTACAATTTTTGCAAGAGGGATAGGAGTTGTATGATTTATATATATTATATTAAAAGATATTATGTAAGAAGCCTTGTATATGAATCTATGCCTGCTTGTTTTTTTTTTTAGGATAAAGTATTTCTTTTCTGGTTTTCAAAGAAATCAGCGATACGGTGTTAAGTCACAGGCTCCTATTTTAATATTTAGTACGTAAAGTAGTCATAATACTTCTTGCTATCAGAGTGGCGCAGCCGGAAGCGTGACATTCTGGTAGTGAGAGTGTTACAATATTTTTTAATGATATAAAATATAAAAATATAATCTACCGTCACATAAATACTTAATAAAGTAAATTAATTAACAAAATATTTAAAAATAAATAATTTCATATTTTATTAGATATAAAATTATAAAAAAATTATGAAAAAATTATAAAAATTGAGATAATTCTTTTATTTAACAAGTATTTATTAATTTTTTTAATTAAAAAATTAATTATAATTATATCTATTATCAAATATATAGCATTATATTTGATCATACAAGATTTTAATTTTTAACCCTTCTATTCTTAAATTCCTGAATTCGTCCTTGGCTTTAGGTAATTATTGTTTTATGAAAACTAAGAATATTTTATTTTTTTACTTTAGCTAAAAAAAACTTTAAATATCTTTTGAATTTTGCCTTCATTAAATAAATTTTTCTTGTTTTGTTTTGTATTTTCCGTGTATTATACATTCTTATATATGTGTTTGACTTTTCTATCATTTTTAAATATCCTGTCACCTTTTAGTATTTTTACAAGCACAAACAATTTTGTTTCTTCATTGCATCCGAAAAAAATATATTCTTAATTAGAATTCAAAATATTTATTCCAAATAAAAGTAATTTTTATTTAATTTCAAATTCCCTTCATAATAATTCTTTAAAATTCATAAGAACGTATTATTTATCAAAAAATTTGCATATAATAAATCTATCTTTAAATGATATAGGATATTTTTTATACTGAATTTAAAAAAAAAAACAGAGAAAATGACACTCATCGATCTCCTTTAAAAGATGTCTAAATAACATTCGCATTCTTTTTATTTATAATAAAATATACACTCTTCTCTTTTACAATATTAAAATAACATAAATTTTATTTCATTTGACTAAAATACCCATCAATAGCTATTATAACTATAATTATATATAATAGTAATCATTATTTAATTAATTAAATAATAATAATAATATGAAATACATATTTTAAATCGTATTAGATTTTATTTATTTTTAATATTTTATCACATTACATAAAACATTTTAACTTGTTACAAAGATATAAATTAAATTTTTTATATATTTCAAGATTATTGATGTAAAACATTTATTTGATTATAATATCTTATTATCTGAAGAGTGTATTATTCAGATTGTTGTCAAAGGTACAATATACAAGAGTATATATAGGTGCTAAAAGAATCAAAGCAATAAAAGCACAAAATCCTACAATAAATACACATATATGCTATATAAATATAAGTGATACTAACTGATCTTAATTGATCCTAATTATACTCTAACATCCCCCCACAAACTCAAGTGAGAGCTAAAGATATCATCTTGAGTTTGGATACTAGAGTTCAAAAACGAGTAGGATTATGAACCTTCGTGAAGATATCTGCAGTTTGATCTAGAGTTTTAACAGCTATGAGGTGAACAACATCAATAAGTAGACGTTGACGAACAAAGTGACAATCAATCTCAATGTTTTTTGTGGATTCATGAAAAATATCATTATGGGCAATCAGAATAGCATTGCGGTTGTCACAAAAAATATCAGTCGAGGACGCTGAGGAGCACCCAAGTCTTCGAGAAGCCAACGAATTTAGATAACATTAACAGTGGTGTCAACGAGAGCACAATATTCAGCTTCTGTGCTTGAGCGAGCAGTGAACGTTTGCTTCTTGGCTCGCTAGAAAATGAGAGAGTCACCAAGAAACAAACAATCACCAGTAGTAGAACGACGATTAATGGGATCACCAGTCCAATCAGCATCAGAGTACGCCTGAAAGGATAAAAATGAATGAACAGAAAAATGAAGTCCATGAAACAGAGTACATTTGATGTAGCGAAGAATGTGAAGAACAGCCGCATAGTGAGTAGTACGAGGAGCTGACAAGAATTGGCTAAGAACATGAACTGGATAGGCAATGTCTGGGCGTGTGACAGTCAAGTAGACGAAACCTCCAACCAACTGTCGATAAAGAGTAGAATTATCCAAAACAATGCCATCCATAGGGGTAAATCGAACATTAAGCTCACGGAGAGTAGACTCAGTGCGATTATCTATAATCCCAGCGCGAGCAAGAAGATATGAAGCATACTTAGCTTGAGAGAGATAGATACTATCATCTGTGGATATGAACTCGAGACCAAGAAAATAACTGGGAGAACTAAGAACTTTCATCTCAAAAGTATGGTGAAGGGATGCTTTGAGATCAGAGATACCATCAACATCATTTCCAATAATGCTCATGTTGTCAACATACAAATGCAGAAGAACAACTCCACGTTCACTTTTACGAATAAAGAGAGCATTCTCATGAGGGCTGCAAGTAAAACCGAGATTGCATATAGTGTTGTTGAACTTGTCAAACCATTCTCGAAGAGCTTGCTTAAGATCATAAGTGCCTTTCAAAGGAGACAGACTTTGCTAGAAGGACAAGGATAACCCAGAAGTGGTTCCATATAGACCTTCTTTTTCAAATCCTCATTAAGAAATGCATTCTTCATGTCCATCTGACTGAGAGACCATTTTTTAACAATAGTAATGGCAAAGAGAGCTCGAATAGATGTGAGACGAGCAACAAGAGCAAAAGTCTCTTAATAGTCAATACCATACTCTTGCGTATAATCTTGAGCATTCAATCGTGCCTTATAACGTCAATAGAACCATCAGAGGAAGTCTTGATCTTATATACCATCTATTACCCATAACTTCTTTATCAAAAGGAAGATCAACCAAATTCCAAGTGTGTACTTTTCAAGTGCTTAGATTTCTTCCTGCATTGCTTGTTTCTAATTTGGATTTATGGAGGCTTCTCTGAATGACTTAGGTTCTTGTTGATGAAGAATAGTAGAAAAATAATGATAATCAAGAAGATGGGGAGATAAATTTCTTACCCTAGAAGAACGAGTGGAAGGAGAAGGCATGACGGTAGGAGTAGGATCCTCGTCCGGTCTGAAATCATCAAGAGATGGAAAAGCCTGAAGAGTAAGAGGCTGTAGAGGTTAACTCAAGATAGAATCTGTAGAATCATCAGTAGGAAAAAGATCAACATTGCGGTTAGTGAAAAAGGGTGACTAAGTAGGAGGAGTAAACTCAAATGAGGAGAACCGAGAAAACATGTGATGCTCCCAGAATACAACATGACGAGATATATGAATATGTCTAGAGAGAGGATCCCAACAATGATAACTCTTGTGTTTAGTTTCATAACCAAGGAAACAACACATGTGAACCCGAGGTTCAAGTTTACTATGTTCATGAGACTGAAGAAGAACAAAACAGACACAACCAAAAACTCGAAGAGAATTATAATCTGGAGAGGTATGATAAAGACACTCAAAGGGAGTGTTACCAAGAACAGAAGAAGGAAGTCTATTGATAACATGAATAGCAGTAAGAACAGTTTCACCCCGAGTATGCTCAGGACACGAAGAAGAAAGAAGCATTGCACGAACAGAGTCAGGAATAATGTGACAGTGTTTGCGTTCAGCTCATCCATTTTGTTGAGATGTACCAGGACAAGAAAACTTAGACAAAGTACCCTGTTCTACAAGAAAGGTTAAAAGTTTGTACACGGTATTCCATAGTATTATCGCATCAAAAAACCTTAATGACCTTGGAAAACTGAGTTTTAATCATAGTGGAAAAGTTAATATAAATCTGAGGTAGCAACCAGAACATTTGTATTGGTATTGCTAGAGGCTTAGCATACCTCCATGAAGAATCAAGATTGAAGATAGTTCATAGAGACATTAAAGCCACAAATGTCTTGCTTGATAGAGATCTTAATCCGAAGATATCTGATTTTGGTTTGGCCAAACTTGATGAAGAGGACAATACCCACATTAGCACCCGAATAGCAGGAACATAGTGAGTTAAATTCATATATTTAAAATATTTTTCCTTGCAAAATTTATCTAATAAATATAACTTGCTCAATTAGCTTGTATAATGATGATATATATAAAAGACATTCAGTTTAACCAACTTGTCAATTGTCAATTTTGTCATCATGGATAAAACGTTTAGTGATTAAAACATGAATTGAATTTTATTCTAAATACAAGGTTTTAGGCTTTTAGTACAAGAGCTTTTGTATTTGGAATAGATAGAGTAACATATCACAAAGCAATATAATTTTTAGGTTTGGTTATTTCTGTTGTTGTTTAATATACAGAACAAAAAATAGAATTAGATGCAGCAGGTATCAAAATTCAATGTATTAATCCATAAATTTTTTCATATTTATTATGTAGTGGATATATGGCTCCAGAATATACAATGCATGGTTATTTAACTGACAAAGCAGATGTCTATAGTTTTGGAATTGTTGCTTTGGAAATCATTACGAGAAAGACTAATACTATTCTGCGGCAGAAAGAAGAAGTAATTTATTTGCTTGATCTGGTAAGTATTTTCTTCAAGAGTTTGTATAGAATTAATCTGATTGCATTTTGTTCTGGAGAGAAATATAAAACATTTTGAGATTATAACTTGTTATTTGAAATATATATAACAAATTGTTGTTCTATAATTAGCTTTCTATAATTAATTGCTAAACCAATGTTGTGTTTTTAACGTCTAACAAACTTTTTTTTAGAGGTTCTATAAGGACCAATGTGGCATGCATATTGCCATAAAAATATTTAGAGGTTTAAATTCTTCGAAAATTTCTCAACTTGTTTTATATATACACAACTATAATTGCTTCTATATCACTCAATTTGATAAAATCGAATTGGTTACAGACTTTGAAGTTAGTTACCTTCTTTTATGATTATTTATACCAGGCACGTTTGTTGAAAGAGAAAGGCAATCTAATGGAGCTAGTTGATAGAAGATTGGGCTCAAATTTTGATAAAGAGGAAGCCATGATAATGATTAAGGTGGCTCTATTATGCATTAATGTGTCTGCAACACTTAGACCAAACATGTCTTCAGTAGTAAGTATGTTAGAAGGCAAAATTATAGTTCAAGAACCAGTTTTTGATAAGCCAAGTGAGGCATTGGATGAAAAGAAATTGGAGGCAATGAGATTGTATTGTTTTGAAGATCAAAGTATCTCAACGGAGGATCCATGGACTACTTCGTCTACTTCTGCAAGAGATTTGTATCCATTAAATTTGGACTTTTCTTACTTAGAGAAGAGAGAATATTAAATTTATTAAATTTGTTCCATACCAAATAGCGGATATGAATCGTTAAAGTGTTGTGTGTGACTCGTAAGTAGTTGAATAATTTTGTATTGGTGTAATGTCTAATAAAATTAGAAGTTATTCAATCTATTTGAACAATAATTAAATAATAAAAAAATTATTGTATTTAAGATTTATATTAATTATTATGCATGTTTGCCCATAAGTTGGCATCTTAGGCCTTATTATTAGTAAACAATTCAACTAGATATTCTTTAAAAATTGTACAATATTTAGCTTTTTATTATAATAATTTAAAAAAAAATAAAACAAACACATCTAAAAATTATGAATAAATTTAGTATTTTTTAAAATTTAATACACATTTAAAATACAAAATAAATAAAACTAAAATTTAAAATTTAAAATTTAAATTTAAAATTTCTTTTCAGATTTAATATATTTAATTATTAATATATTACAATTTTTTTTGGTGACTTAATATATTACAATTTAAATACACATCCAAAAATCAAACTAACTAAAATTCAAAATTTCAATTTTAAAATTCTAAAATAAACCTTAAACCATCTAATTATTAACTAATACCATACAATGTGGGATAAAATATTTTATAATCTAGATCATCCATATTGAATCACTAAAAATATATCACAATGCAAAAGTATTCTTTTACTCATAAAAATCAAAAATTGATGGAAGAATTTTCTCAATCTTGTGGTTCTTTCGATATTCCTCAACCAAAACTTTCTGTATCTCTAATGGGGCTGAGTGGTGACTCTTCTGATGGGGAAAGAGCTACAAATACGACTTTGATATATTGGGAACTGAAACTCTGAAGACACTGTTTATATTTGAGCATGACACCCATTAAACCCTAAAACCCAAATAAAATAGTATCTAAAGTAAAAAAAAATATATCTAAAATCCAAAAGATAATTATTTAAGGAACAAAAGATAATATATGGTTTTATTCTCATTTAATTCCAAATCAAAAGTAATTATGATTTATTCAATTTAACATTTATAACAATAAATGAGATTACCATTATATAAGTCATTTAATTTGAAATAGCATAATTTGTGATTATAATTAATATATGTATTGCCCACAAACAAATTTGAAAATTAAAATAATTTTCTAACAATCTCCCACTTGGGCTATACATATATTCTTTTTTGATATAATCACATCTTATAAACTTTATGCGCGCATCTGAATGCTATTTTCCTTATTACTTTAACAATCTAGTATGTCTCATACATTAGATATGGAATTACTGCAACTTTTATCACATTAATATCGTGACTGAACTACGGCACCATCCTAATATACTTAACGACATATATCAAATTTGGATGAGTAATATGGAAATTACATGCCAAGTAATCTCATGCATGTCTATTTCCAGCTGGTCCAACTTTAAAACTTTATTGAGATCAAATACAAAATAAATATTACAAAATAAACATTTCACACAATATAAAATAAACCATCAACTTAATTCTGCAGAATATAGTTCAATATCTGTCATAGGACATATAGCATAAAATAAACTCCCATTAAATCAAGGCATCACAAATATTGACACACATCTGAGCAGTGTGCTCATGAAAGACTTTAGGGATCAATCCCTTGGTAATAGGTCTGCTAGCATATACTCTGTTCCTATATGTCCTATAAAAATCTATTTTTCTTAAACTTTCTCCTTGACAACTAAGAACTTGATGTTTGTATGCTTCGATTTTGTCAAGATCTTATTGTTGTTGGAGTATGGTATTGCTGACTTATTGTCACGAAATATCTTTAATGGCTTTTCAATGTCTATATGGCCTTTCAATGTCTATATGCTAACTCTATTTAAAAAATATTTTTTTGGAACAAATGACAGAAAATAAAACAATCGAGAATTATATTTACACAAATACAACAATCTAAAATTAGTTACATCTGTGTCCTAATTTTAATATATATAAACTGCTATTGTGTAAAACGTTTTAGCATTTGAGTATAAACCGCAACACCCCTATAACAATTTATGAAGAAAAAATCATTTAAGCATAAACCGTGACACCTTGTAGCAGTATTTGAAGAACTCCAAATTAGCATAAACCGTGATACAATTGTAGCGGTTTATGCAGGAAAAGAAATGGTCATAAATTGCAGTATCCCTGTAGTGATTTAGGAGGGAGAAGAACTCTGCATAATCTGCGAAATCCCTAGTGCGATTTATGTGTAGTGGCATTATAAAAACGCGATAGCCAGTGACAGATTGCATTCATTTAATGTTTGAGTTTAGTTTGGTGTTGAGAGGATTTGGGAGAGAATCTTGAGAGGATTTGCGAAAGAATCACGCGACAGTGATACTCTGGCGAGATGGGGTCATAGAAGAACAGAATCGTTTGTATCGATTGAACGACGTTGATCAAATGGCTGGAAACAATAATGAAGAGGTTAGTTGTTTATATGTTGTTCTCTCTGTATATCAGTTGTTTTTATATTGTTCTATTCATATCTTTTGTCACTCTGATGTGTGATTAGAGTATTTTTATAAATAATTTGAAGATATTAGTCATTTATATGTTAAAATTTGATTCGTACCAATTTAATTTTTTTGGTAATTTATGTGTTAGTCTTTTATGTGTGAATTATTTAATTTATAGATAATTTAGGTGTTAGTCTCTTTTCTATTAAAATTTTTTAGTACTAATTTAACTCTTTTTTTTGTTAATTTATGTGTTAGTCTTTTATCTATGAATTTTTTCTATTAAAATTTGGTTAATACT
This sequence comes from Arachis duranensis, assembly GCF_000817695.3. Taxonomy (NCBI): domain Eukaryota; kingdom Viridiplantae; phylum Streptophyta; class Magnoliopsida; order Fabales; family Fabaceae; genus Arachis; species Arachis duranensis. Next base: position 75,258,972 of record NC_029778.3, on the reverse strand, counting down.
AATTTAAATTTTTTTTGTTAATTTATGTGTTAGTATTTTATCTGTGAATTATTTAATTCACAAATAATTTAGGTGTTAGTCTATTTTCTGTTAAAATTTAATTATTATCAATTTTTTTGTTAATTTATATGTTAGTCTTTTATCTATGAAAGATCTAATTTATAAATAATTTAGGTGTTAGTCTTTTTTCTCTGTTAACAAAATTTGATTAGTACTAATTTAATTTTTTTGTATGATGCAGCTGACTAGGTATATATAGTGTTATGAGGCAATAGAATATGCCTCTACATGACCGGCTCATACAATATTTGAAAAACCGCTAGTTTGTATCACCTGGCTAGACTGAATAGTCATTGGTTTTGGGTGAATGAGCCTCTGGTGAGCACATTCATTGAGAGGTAACATCTTGAGATGCACACTTTCTACATGTTGTTCGGAAAGTGCACTATCACGCTGGTGCGGAATTTATAACCCACAAACTAATCGGCAAGTGCACCGGGTCGTACCAATGATTGAGTGACTGTCTTAAAGCAACAATGATTGAGTGACTGTCTTAGTCAGACAAACAAAAAATGGTATTTTGAGAGTTCAAAAGCATAAACTGTAATTTCAGAATATCAGAAAGCAAACAGTAAACGAGTTGTGAAATATATGGAGAAAACAGTTAAGGTTTTAGAGATATTTATTTTTCGGATTAACTTTTCTTACCAACTACTTTAATCATGCAAGATTCAATTCATGGCAAACTATACGTGACTAAACCCTAATTCCTTAGACTTTTTTAGTCTCCTCTAACCTTCATCAACCGCCAATTCCTTGGTCACTTGATTCCAATTAGAGGGTTAAGTTCAATTCTAGTCTATGTGCCACAGAAACCCTAATTACCCAAATATAAGAGGATTATATGTCATGTATCCCGTTAAGTCCAGATAATTAGAAATTTAGGAGAAATTATTTTTAAGCTGTTGTTCAAGCAAAGAGTTTTTTCAAGTTTTACAAGAACTTAATTAGAACAAGGGTAATACTTTCGCTCCACCCAGATTCATAAGATAAAGAACGAAAATAATTCTTGAAATTGAAATCAATACATGAATTAAAATAGAACAGTAATAGTATTAATCTATAGAATAAACAGAGCTCCTAACCTTAACAGTAGAGGTTTAGTTGCTCATGGTTCATAGAGAAAACTAAGGTTCTGAAAAACTGTAAAGTGCGGAATGAAGTAAGAGAAAGAGAAGAACCTGAAGGGCTGATTCTTTTTCCTTTTATATCTAATCCTCATTAATGTAAATTATATTTCCTTAAACTAAATAATATATTTTTCTATTTTAAAATAAAATAAAATTTAATCAAGTTTAATGTGACTCTGTGTGCAGCCTTGTCTTGGATGAATGAGGACCACTATTGTTGCTATGTGTGGCGCCAAACTTGAGTAGCCTCAAGTTTGGCTTGAAACAAACCGAAAGCTTCCCTTTGGAACGTCCTTGCTGGAGCCAAACTTGAGTAAACTCAAGTTTGGCTTGAAGTTGTACGTGAAGCATTCCTGGGAAATTCTATGCTGGCGCCAAACTTGAGCATCTTCAAGTTTGGCGTGAATGAGCCCATGTGCAACCTTCACTCCTCCTTGCTTGGCACCAAACTTGAGGTTTCTCAAGTTTGGCTTCAAGCAACCAGTATGCAATTTCTCCATTCTTCATCCTTGGCGCCAAACTTGAGATTTCTCAAGTTTGGCTTCAAGTCCTTATGCTGCTGTGGCTTTGTTTCTTCACACCAACTCTGTAAAATTCATCCAAAACGCTACCTGAAATAAATAGAATTGCACACAACTCAAAGTAGCATTCATAGTTGCTAAAATATATTAAATATTGATTAAACTTAGCAATTCAAATGCAAATTTACTAGGAAAAGATAGGAAAGATGCTCACGCATCACATGCTGCAGGACGTGACATATCGGTTGGAGTTGCCCATTGATAGAGGCTGTTAGTGAGTGCCTCACTGACTTTGAACAGTTCATGGAGGATGAGAGACCAGTGTGGGAGTGGTTTTAGGAGTTATTCAGTGAGTTTTCGCCACCGAATAAGATCAAGCAGATGATGATCCACTTTATATGGTTCCATGAGAGGTTCAGGGTGCTCCCAGCGGATGCTAATGAGGCTTGCAATTTCAAAGTGAGTACCATACAAGTGAGTACCATGGATGCTCACTAGTGGCTTGCAATGTCGAAAGGCTTCAATGCAAGGAGGAAATGTCGAAAAAAGAGAATGAAAGTACACTGTAAATTCATCAACCTGATCCCCCAACTCTAACTGGAGAAGTCTTCAACATAGCAATTGTACCGACCATGGTGGACTGGACTCCAAGCATCCAACGTGACAACTCGCCGTAGTACTCTTCCCAATTTCCATAGATCTGTGCTATTGCCTTCTGTTTTCCCAGCCAAATCTTCGTATAAATATGCCTGAATCCATAATTTGCTTTTGTTGCTTCTTGCAACACCTTTATCATAACCACAGCATCCGCTCTAACCTACAAAAAGATCCTCGCACAAATGACGTGGTAATCAAGTTGTTGGTGATCACTTGAAATTAATGTAGCAAGGCAAGTGTGCGGTCTATTATACCTTCTAACCTCCCAGATACCCTTTATGCACAAAGTGAGATGCGAATCAACTAAGTGCAACCTTTGTCGAATTCCTTGCATTTTCCATGGTACTTAAGATGATTTGTCTCTAACAACCTATACTCAACTCTACAATGGATGTTTTAATCCTTCACACTCAACACAACTTCTTCTTCACTTTGGAATGATTGACCAATCTGAACTTCTGTAGGAGTGGTTCCATGATGCAATCACGTCCAATTGTTGCCCCATAGTCTCCAAGTTTAGGGTTGAAAATGCAGAGGATATTGTTGTGTGCCAGAACTTGATGGATCCTACTGTATACCTGGATTGCTTTTTGTATCCTCATCACTACTGTCCCCAACTATATCGACAGGTTCTTCATTCGAATCATCCTCTCGCATTGCATTCTCAACTTGATCAGGTTTACCGTCACCTACACAATCAAGAGTCATGACAGGAGAACTAGCCATCTCAACTGCTAGCTATCGGAACGAACAGTTCTCCAATGCTCCAGAACCATATTCATCCGTACGGTTCAAATCAACCGCAAAGGATAGAGATGCAACAAACAGACAAGCCGGTGCAACTATACATATCAAACTAGAAGCACCCCCAAGGCAGTCGACTGGGAATTTGGAGTTGATGCCCCATAACTGTCGACACCATCTTCCAACTTTGCATACAACTTGTGTGTTTTGACCTCCGAAAAACTTCTCTGACGATAAAACAAAACCTGGAGATCTTTATCAACCCTATCACAAGCATATCATACTTCACACCAGTTGATACAATTGCAATAGGGATCTTATAAAATAACTTCTTCACCCACTTAGTCTCAAATACTCCAAACTTCTGTAATATACTGATTTTTAGATCTGACAAGATATTCGATGAATGGATAAATACACTCGAGAGTTCTTTGTCAGTGAACTTCACACCCTCTCTTTTGCTTTTATGAAATTTTTCAAAGTAATGCACTAGCAATATGAAACTATTCTCCACACTGGACATTGTGAAAATGACACTCTTCTTAACAATTGGCTTCAATTAGTATGTATAGAGCTTACCGCCTTCGAAAACTACAGTAAAAGTGCCACAGTTTATGTACAAATGCTCCTCTTCATAAATTATGGTAGGAGTCTCGCGGTTTATGCCCAAATGCTGCTCTTTATAAACCACAGTAAGAGTCTCGCAGTTTATGCCCAAATACTAAACCGTGATTAGCAGTCGCGGTTTATATGAAGATAAAATATGACACTGATGTAATTAGATTGAGATTATTATATTTGCATAAATATAAACTCCAATCGTTTTATTTAAGTAGATTGTCCTTTTTTTAGAATATATATTTATTAGACTTCAATTAACATACACAGTTATTTATTTAGATTTTCAAACAATATTCACACGTATATAAAATAAATAATTTGTAATTCCATAAAAATAATAATATGGTGATGTTGATAAATAATTATAAAAAAGTTTGTAAATTAATTAATAATTAATTAAAAAAGTTTGTAAAAGAAGTTTATGTTAATTTGTAGAGCATACAAGTAAATTAGTATTAAGAATGTTCCAAAAGTAGTAAAACGAATTTTGTTATGTTAATTGAAGAAATAGTTTGTAAAATGATATCAGAATTTCTATGATTTAACAATTTTTTATTTTTGTTGCCTCAAAAATTTTTTTATAAAATTAATAAAAAAAAACTTATACAAAAAATTCACGCCAAAGTGAAAATCACTTGGATCCTTTTAGAGAAAGTAATGCAATATATAACCTTCTAGCCTAATAAACCTTCATCCATTCATCATTCATAAGCAAATCATTCTATTCAACAAGTACATAATTTTTACTCTCACTCTGTTCTGTTTCTTTCTTTGCAACATTTGTTTTTGCATATTATTGCTGTCACTAAGTTGACAAAATTGATTGTTGATTTTGTTCTTCTATATTATATTAATCCAATATAATAATAGTCAATTTTTGTTTTTCCTTTCATATACTCCTCTTCACACATTTTCGTGTTTATGACCCTACTGAAAACAGGTGCTATAAATGCTTTTTGGAAAGTCATCGATGATTGATCCACATTTCACATTTAAGTATTATATATATATATGATACATTGCATGCATCTGCATGTGCCGGGTCTACTACAAATTTCTACTTTGACAGAACACTTTAAGTTAGAGAACTGTGGGTTAGAAGAAAAGTATGTATATGATAAATGATATACTCGTCATAATAAAATCTTTTTTTAATCTATATTTACTGAACATTCAAATATTAATGTAGATTTTTTTCCCGTTCATTATGAAACAACTTCTTGCTAATCCCTAACCGATTCAGTTTATGTATTCAGATACATAAAATCGCCTTTAATAGTTATTAAAGGACAAATTCATGGATTTCACATCGTCAAAAAATCATCTACACTAGAAGTTTAAACAGTTAAATAAAAATATTCAAATAATGAATTTTATGTTTTTATTTAATTATAAAAATTTTAATAACATATTATATAAAATTATTTATTCTAAAATTTTATTCTGTTAAATAAAAGTATAAGAATGATTTTAGAGTTTAATTTTAATGCATTAACAGTATAAAACATTTTAAACAATGGTATAATTGCATCTGTTTTTTTAGATGACCGTCAAACAACAATGTAAAAATTAATTATTTTTATTGATATAATATTACATAATTAGATGCATTGATTTTATATATAGATAATTTTTTTCAAGAATAAATACGTAATTTTCAACCAAAAAAAATTCTATCTGTATAAGCTATGACTAGTCATAATTAGACTTAGACGAATAAGAATAAGTGAATAACCTTGAATTGAGTCATAAAACATCTTTAAATAAATAAAAGGGAAAAAAAAACACCAATTGTAAAGTAAAAGACAAAATTTGGTCCTTGGAATATATTTATATTTTATATATACATTCTCTTCTTTAATTTTCCTCCATCATTTTCTCACCGACGCTACTAAATATCTTTCTCTGCTCTCCTACATATATATGAACATCATAATATTAGTTTAATTTCTTTAAATTCAATCATCTCTGGAGCTTAATTAGTTTATTTGGTCATCGATCAAACTAAATCAGCAAGTAGCAAGCATGAAGAAAACTTCACCATACATTTCCTTCTTCCTATTACTCTTCTTTGTCTTCTCTGCCTTTTGCTTTTCCTCTTTGGCTTTTGGACAGGCCACTTTGCCCCAAGATGAAGGTAATTTTCTCACAATATAATGCTTTTTGTATATCCATCACTCTATCATGATGCTTTTTAATATATTTTATGTAGAGAACTTGATTTAAATGTGATAATAAAATTTTGTATGATTGAATTCTACAAGAGACACGCCGAATAGCGGCGGTTTATTAAGGAATTTGCAGCGATTTAAAACCGTCGCGAAACAAGATTTCAGTGGTGCTACAAGCGTCGCCTAAAAGGGAGTGGAGATTTGATTTTGCAGCGGTTCCAACGAATATACTGATATACATGAATGATAAACAATTGTATATATTAATGTTAAACTATATTCCATGTTAATGATACAAAACTTATATTAATCTTAATATAATTATGTTGAAATTTATTTTTTTTAGATTAACAAAAATCGAACTCTAAACTTTTAAGTAATAGAAATTGACATTATATTATGAAATTATTTTTTAAAAAGATTTAAATGAAAAAAATATATTAATAATTATATCTTTAATATTTTGAGAGCGTGATAGCTAATTAGAAATTAACTGTAGTATTACTTTAAAAGTGTAGTTAAATTTATATATTACACTTCTTTTTGCCATTTGATGATATTTTTTAATTTGATGGTACTTTATATCGTATGAATGTATATATATAGTGGAAGCTCTGAACGACATAGCTAAGACGCTTGGAAAGGAGGATTTGTTTTCTGAAGAAAAAGATGTATGCATCAGTAGTAGTGAAGAAGAACAAAGTGGGAGCTCGTGCATGATGTTGAAGGGTAATCAAACTACTGTTGTCATCTGCAACTGCTCCTATGCCGATTCCACTCTCTGCCATGTCACTAGCTTGTAGGACTTCTCTATATCTCTCTCACTCCATCCTTCTTATCCCTAATAAATTACTCTTAAAAATAACAAAATATCATCAAATTATTTATTAAAAAATTTAAATGATTAAATAAAAATATATAAATAATTATGTATCTGACAAAATATAAATAAATTTGTTTAAAAAAAATTGGCTAGTTTTTTTTGTTTAGATAAAAAAAATTAGAGACAATTAAGATAAAATAGAAAAAAATATATATTAACTTTGTCATGATATTATTTTTTTAAATAAGTTTAAGTTGATATATAAGAAGAGATATATAAATATAATTTATTCTAAATATGTTTTTTATACAAAATTGTTTTTGGGTATATTTGAAATTAGGAGGAATTAAAGAGAAAGAAAGCCAAATTATTATGAATGGTTAATATTTTCAACAAACTTCACATGCCGAATAATTAATAAAAAGATTAAAAATTACTATGGTATAAAATGGAAATAATTAACTAAATTTATGAAATATTATTTTAAAACCATTTTGAACCAATAAACAGATGTGTGAAACGAGAAAGTCTCCCAGGTCAACTCCCAGCGGAACTTGTGAGGTTGCCTTACCTTCAACAAATGTATGTGTCTCTCTTAACTTTACAAAATTCAATACCCAATCATTTCTGGATTTTTTTTTCTCATATCTTAAAACTTTAATATATATATATATATATGTTGCGTGCATGCATGACAAACACTTTTCCTCTGTTTTCGTTACAGCGATCTTACATACAACCTCCTGAATGGAACTATTCCCAAAGAATGGGGCCGAATGACCAATCTTACCTTCATGTATATTATTTTATTTTATTAATTATTTCTTTTTTATTAGCTATATATTTTGAATCATTATTCTGTATAATATACGAAGAGAAACTTTAGAGCAATGATTGAAGGTGGAAATTCAGGCGTAGTCAACTTCACGTGAAGTTAATAGTCGTTAGATGATTTGACTAAATTTTTATTTAACGGCTCTCAGATATTAACTTCACGTGAAGTCAACTTCATCATGATTGAATTATCTCTGTAAAACATCAAAATCACAGGTTTAAGCAACAAGAAACTAATGTCAACATTAATAATCTTTGTTATGACAGATCCTTAGGGGGAAATCGAATAACGGGTTCAATTCCAAAAGAGATAGCAAACATTTCCACACTTCAAGTTTTGTGAGTTACTCCTCTTTCACACCTTAGTTACCCAAAAATATTATTTTTTACTATTATTTTTTAAATTTAGTTTAAAATTAAATGTATGTGGATAAATGTGTTACTTTGATCAAATAAATAGTTATTTAAAAATTAAACAATACAACAACATAGTTGCATTCAAAGGGTTTTAATTATTTGTTGAACTTAACTATCAATAACTTGAAATGGATATAGTGTTGTCGAGTTCAATCAAATGTCTGGAGAGCTTCCTCCTGAGCTTGGGAATCTCTCACAACTTCAAAGACTGTAAGACCTTTTATTATTAATTACTTACCTTTATCTCATATTATATTATATTTCACATGCATAATCTTATCAAACATTTCTTGGATTTTATAATCACTAAATATACAGGCAAATTAACTCAAACAATTTTACCGGAGAGCTTCCTGCAACACTTGCCAAGCTCACATCATTGCAGACTGTGTAAGCTTCATATATAGTTTTATCAAAATCATGAAAAAAAAAAGGAAAAGTATAGGGTACCAATATACTATGTGCCAACTTATTGTCAACAATAATTAATTATTATATTTTAAACACATGTATAAGGAGATATATCCAGAAAATACATATATAAAGATATTTCTATTAGACACAGCCGTAAAAAAGATATTTTTATTAGACACATCCACAAACACACTTCTATTAAATACAGTCATAAACAAGAGTTGGCAGAAGTTGACACTATTGGTAATATAGCAGAATTGAAAAAAAAATGTAACTAAAGAACATTTAATTTTATGTTTTTCTTTGTTTCATGTGTCCTTATCCTATATGCATGCAGTCAACTTGCCGACAATCAATTTTCGGGGAAGATACCTGATTTTATTCAAAGTTGGACAAATCTTCAGCAACTGTGTGAATTCTATATTTTACTTTATTTTTCATTTTTCTGTTAATTAATTAAAACTTTTCTTATCTGAATTCGCCTCTGCTTGTTATTTATTTTGTTAGAGTAATTCAAGGGAGTGGGCTTAGTGGGCCAATTCCTTCCGGGATTTCAGTTTTGGAACACTTAAATGACTTGTAAGTATCATATTTAATTTTATATTGTTGAATTGTTTTCAAAAGTTGTTTATATAGTATGATTCTGTTTATTAATTTAGGTATGATTCTGATGATTTTATATTTTTATGCAGGAGAATAAGTGATCTGAATGGAGATGAAAATTCATCTTTTCCTCAACTTAAAAATATGTCAATGAAAAATCTGTAAGTTTATTGTTTTAATTTTATTCTCTTATAAATAATTTGAAGTTGAAAGTAAACAAAATTAGTTTCCAAGATAACAGTGAAAACAGAAAAAAAATTAAAAATACTATTTGTACACTAAAATCAGCTATTAAAATCAGTCACTAACGTATTTATGTATAAATACATGTGTAATTTAATTTATTTTTAATGTATATTTATATTCTAAGATGTATTTTATACTAATGGCTGACTTTAGTAGCTGATTTTTGGTGTATATGTAGCATAACTCAAACAAAATACATTTGTTAGAAACTAAAAGAAGATATTAGGAAAAAGGATATTTATATTTAGTATGTGAATCTGTTATGTATCCTATGATAAAAGTATTACTATTTATAGGTGTCAAAGAAATAAAAAGGAAAATACAAAAATAATTGTCTAAATTAAATTCAAATGTAAATTGTATTCTAACAATATTCAAATATAAATTATAATTTAACTAATATTCAAATTTTATTCCAATAACATTACTTTCAATTTGAAATAAAATCGATGAATATACATTTATTTTATAAAATAATAAAAAAATAAAGAAGAAAAAATATTAAATGAAATCTTTGTTCATTGTTGAGTATATTTTAAATTTGATAAGTAATTTTCTTTAAAATGATCTCAGTAATATTACGAGGTTAGCACATTTTGTAATTTGTAGTTATTAATTAGTCATTATCAATATTTTTAATAGTGTAATATTATATTTAATAGTATAAAATTATATATTTTTTTTATAGTTAAATGCTAGCTAAATTTTAATAAAAATGCTGAATCCTAAAACTTTTTTAAAAACTTTATTCCGTGTACCGCGCCAGTTTAAAATACTAGTTAAAATTTGAGAGAAAAATAAAGGTAAAGTGCAACATGGAACTATGGAAGAAATGTTATCTATTGATTGGTGTTGTCTCTTTTGTCTTCGCAGGATTTTAAGGAGTTGCAATATCAATGGAACACTACCTATATATCTTGGGAACATGACAAGTTTACAAACCTTGTAATTGCATAATTTTAACATATTTTTCTTATAATATGTTTAGCTAATGTAACTTTTTTCCTGATTTTATAAATTTTTTGCAGAGATCTCAGCTTCAACAAATTAACTGGACCAATTCCATCTCAATATGAGAGCCTTATCACACGATTAGTGGCATACATGTAACTTATTTATCATACTTTTTCAATAGTCTTTTATTTAGTGTTTATAACTGAACTAATTTTACCACAGTATGAGAATTTAATAGTATTTGTTTTGTGGTACTAAGAGTATTATATTTAGTAGATAAAAATTAAAATTAAAAATTTAGTCTTGAGAAATAAAAATTAAATTTCTTTAATACTTCTAAAAAATAAAAATACATAAAATTAAATTTTTTAGAGACGTAAATTAAAACTTAATAACATTTATTTTTAAAAATATCCTCATATAATCTTTTGAATTTTAAGTCTATTCTTTTCACTAAAACAGAGGACAAAACAAAGTTGAACAGGACAATAACAGTTATTCGATGAACTCTCCTCCTCCAGCGTGGACACATCGGCAGAGCAGCTCAGCAAGAGTGAAGGTCGTAGCAACGACGATAACAGAAACATAGAAGCTTCCCTCGCAACTTCCTCATCCTCTCTCTCTTTTTCCTGTATCTTTGAATCTAGTGGTAGCAGCGGTGACCTTCTCCGACATTTCACCTTTCTCAACCTCTTCTCCTTCGTTCTTCGTCAGCAATGTAAACTTGTCGTTGTTATTCTCCCTTCTTCTTCTCCGATTGTTCTCTGGTACCCCCTCCTCTCCCTCATCCCCTGCTAGGGATGTCAACGGGGCAGGGCAGAGGTGGGGAATGCCTCCATACTCCCCATCTCCATCTCCTGATTTGCTCCTCATTCCCATATTCATTTTTCATTGTGGAAGAATATTGCTCTCCATCCCCATTCTCCATAGGATCTCATTTTCTATAGGGATCCCATTCCCTATCTCTCTAATAGTTCTGACTAATTATCAATTTCCATAGGAATATAGTTGAAAGTATCCATCTATACAAAAATAGCAAAATTTTATACAAAAATTCTAAATGATAAGGTGGTGACTTCTTTCAAAATGACGTAGCGGGAGATGCCACGGTGAGGCAGAGCACAAGCAGTGGATGAGGCGGAGGACGCGACAGCAGAGAGGAAAATGGACATGGCGACAAAACTGTGGAAAGGAACGCCACGAATATAAAGAATGATGTGGTGAATGTGATGGAACGGTAAGGGCGTGACAATGCAGTGAGACCGGAGAGTGGTGATGGGGTGGTTGTAAAGATGTTGGATGGAGTATGGACAACGCTAGGGATTTATGAATTAAAGAAGGGTTATGCAAATAAAGATTAGGAATTTTTGGTCTCTATATATATATATATATGACATGTGAAACAACTAAAAAACATATATGAGAAATAAATTATTAAGGACAATTAAATAAATTTATAAATTTAAATTTATAAATTTCGGGGATTAGCGGGGACGGGGTGGGGATCCCTGCTCGGTTCTTGCACCTACCTCAGGAGAACTTTTTCCCGTTTCCATTTTCGCAAAAAAAAAAATTTCTCACAATCGGATCTCCATTCAAGACAGTCCCCACAAAGATCCTCGCGTCTCGGAGAATTTTACCATTCCTACCCCCTTGCGATTTCTCCTCTCCAACAAAAACTATGGTGTGAGTGACGAGGAGCCTGGCTATTCAGGTCACAACTACTTCCAATACCAACACACCCTTGTTTCTACGACGTAAGATTTGAAGATCCCCCACCTCACTTCCTCCATTCTTGCTTCTTCTACAAAAAGCATTTGAGAAAAACAAAGACATCTTCATAAATAGGTTAGAATCAAGTTTCAAGAATTCAAGATCCCTTGACCCAATTTGGCAATGGATTTTTGTTATTTTAGATTTAGATTTTAGATAATTGGAATATGATTTTGAAATTTGATGGCTGGCGTGACATAAAGAAAAAATTTGAGAAAGAATATAGAAAAAGAAAAAGAAAAAAAGTATTTAAGTAATTTTATTTGTTTTTATTTTTGTGTTTATATTAAATCAGACAGATATTGAGACATAATTCAATCTTATGCATAATTTATAACACCCTAACTTTTAACACCTCATGATCGTATTAAAAGTCTGAGTGCTACTTACCTCTATTCTTTTGATTATATACTATGTTTATTTAATATTGAACCTTCGCGAGTACGAAGCAAAAGTTTAATTAAGAAAACGGAAATGTTTTATTTTTAATCACTTAATCACAAAGAAAATAATAAACGATGAGGGAAAAATAAATTCTAAAAACTCAACTTGTGAAAATCATCTTCTTGTAACTCCATAATAAACCTTTGCACCTGTAGCTGAAAGAGATGGAGATAGGGAGTGAAAATTGAGGAGTTCTTAGTAGGGTCTGGGTTAGAAATTAAGTTCATTTTGCTATTATTAACCAACCACAACTAACAGCAAAACACATATAAGCATAAATAATAAAAGAACACAGAAGTCGATCAGTCACGCAGCACACACACAATCATAAAGTTACATAGCACAAAGATATGCACAAACAAGTATGATGCATGTATATCCCTAGTGCAGGTAATGAGCTTATTTGTCGGTTGCGACCCGCACCCGACGCAATCTGACTTGCAAGTCAGATAAGGCATTCCAGCGGCATAACCTCTACAAGGTTCTAAACTCTTGCAGGCGCTGATTCTCCAGCTGAAGTATGCCGAACATGACCTTTGCAAGTACTTGTAGGCGCTAATTCTCCAACTGAACCATGTGCTCCTTTCTCCTGGAAGCCATTCCATATTTACGGGTGTCCTCACACAATCATTCACATACAAAGCCCACGGCTTAACATTTTTACATCGGCACCATAACGATTTACTTCCCGTCACCCTCTCGTGACCTTTCAATTATTCTCATAATCACACGTGCCGATTTATCTTCTCTTTTTCTTTTAAAATCAAAACCACCTCTTTGTGATATTCTCCAAAACCTTTGAAACAATTTCACTTAAACCAATTCTTCTTTCAAAAGACAAAGAAAAACCATTTATTAGTTAAACGTCTTAGCAAGGTCTCTAGACCTTAGGGGAGCGACAACCAATCTCATTTCTTTAAATTTATTAGAAATCCTTTATCATCATTGTTTTCTTAGGTTGAATTTAATCGAATAAAGTTTCTAAATCAAATCAAAACCAAATCATACAAATCAGAAGTTCCAAACCAATTTCAAAACTAAAACCAATCCCAGTTTTATCTTTAAAACTAATTCTTTAATTTTTTTCAAGACGTCGCAAAACAAAATCATTCAATGAAAATTCAATTGCTTTAAAAGTTCACAAAAACTCCTCCGAATGAAATTCTTAAGTCAAATTCAAAATATATACCTTTTTCATATTTAAATCAACCTTAAAACAAAATACTTTTCTTAAATAACTTAAAATCATAAAATAATTCTTTTCTAAATAAATTGAACTCAAAACATATACTTTTCTTAAATGAATTAAACTCAAAACATAACTATTTTCTTAATAAATCAAAAATCAAATAATAAAATTTCTCAAATCCAATCTTTTTCTAAATAACATTTCAAACAAAGTCTCAGATTTTATAGAAATTTCGGCAGCATCTCCCTTAAAACTCGGACTTTGCCACCTTTCTCGGGTCCCATCCAAACCATTTCTCAAACTATTTCATATCATTTCTAGTAAATCAAAAACCATTTCTAATATCAAAATATTTATAAAATCAAACCAATTAAAAATCAAACCGCTTCCAAAATCAAACCATTTTCATATCTCAAATCATATCACAATTCATCAATTCATTTCTTATTAAATCTCAATGTCATCTTCAAATCTTACCAATTCCACTTATTCACCAACAACATTTTAGCCCCGAATCCCTCAAAATAATTCGGTTCTTGACTGCACTTAAATAGACCAAATTCCAAACTAATCACAAATATCAATATATCACAAAAAATCAACATAAACTCGGTCAAATTCAATCAGTAATCAATCACAACATCAATTCACTTATCCAATACCAATTTAGCCAGTGACAAATTACCAAAAATCCTGCCTCCGTATGAAATCAAAATATTCGAAACTCCAGAGAAGCTTTTCGACCGAGTTGCTGAAGAAGAAAATGTTAGAAATCGTCTGTGCCTCTTAGAACTCCAATTGGGCGAACTCAAGAGGAAATGGAGCTATGTCACCATCAACTTTTACCGAACAAAAGTAACGCCAGCACGTAGAAGAAGAAAATACGAATATTTTTACCGGATTTAATTTTTTATTGGAGTTACGGATATCAAGAAATCAAACTCCAAAGGTTTGTGTTTCCATGAAAATCTCTCTCAATCTTTCTCTTTCTTTTTTCCTCTCATGGATTCGTTGAAAAATCAATGAAGAAGACTAAGGGTTAATTATGATAATGTATATTAGGGAGGATTGGATGTCACTAAAGAGCTACGTGTTGTGTTCTTAAGCTATTGAGTCAGTAATTCATGTTATAAATATCTTAAAAAGATAATTATAAAAGATGGATATATTAAAACATAAATAATAATATATATGAGTTACTAATATAAATGATATTAGCAACATAACAATAAAAGATATACGGTGAAGCATTAGTAAAGCTACGTTCTCCGAAAAATACCGATATTTACTCATATCGACGGATATCGAACTCGATAATAATATTATTAACTAAACTTTGTTTTTAAATAAAGATATCAATTACTTAAATTAAAATATATATAATTTTCATTATTTATAAATGACTAAAATTATAGTTTTAATTATGTAAAATATTTCATCATAATAAAAATATATATAAGAATCTAAATTGAATTGAATTCCAATAGTTATAAAATTAATTTAATTACTTTTAATAAAATAGAAAAAAATTTATTTGGGTAATGAAATAAATAAAAAAATAAAATATTTGATTTATTTTAAAAATTAAAATTATTTAATTGTGTGTTCCTTTAAAAATAAGGACAATCAAGACAAATATTATAACGTCTCTATATTTTTATAAAATATGTTAAATGTGTTCTAAGCATACAAATATCCTCCATCAAAACTATTAAAAATATAATTATTTATGTATTTTTTTATCAGTTTAAATTTAAAAAAAAATAATTTGTATATATAATATCAAAATTTGTATGACATAATATCAAAATTTGTGTGTTCTACTTTTTTGATTGATTTGCCTATCTCACCACTATCCTCATATGCCACTAATAGTCACCTATGATGACAAGATTAAAAGCTGATCACTTCACATGTTTCTCAAATTTTGAACCTTATTAGTTTCAGGCTATGAAATAAGAAATGGTAGATTTAAACAGAACAAATACTTAGACTTTGCGAACTACTCCTCTAATAGCAATGTTATTAGATGTAGATAGGTGTTTAATTTGCTATTAAGAAACATCCTGATGGTTCAATTTTAAAATACAAAGTCAGGCTTATTGCAAAAGGTTTTTACCAAATTGAGGGTGCGAGTTTTGATACATGCATTACACCTTCTTCAGTTATTTATATCCTTATTAATATTGATGATATCCTAATAACTGGTGCTAATATTGAGAAAATTTGATTACTTATGCAACAATTACATTCAATTTTTTTAAAGAGTTGGGTAAATTTAATTTTTTTTTTTGGAATCGGATAAACCAAATCAGATTCTGAGTCATACATTCTCACTCAATCTAAACATATTAGAGTTATTAAAGGGGGCTGGCGTGAACTTCTCTATTATGACAACATTAGTGTTGTTCTCCTTACAGCAAATTATATCCTTTACAACAAAATTAAACATTAAGTTGGATCTTCATGTAGTAAGATAATGTGTACAGCAGAAAAAATTACATTTATTTTTGATCAATTTGCAGATGTTTTAACAAAATCACTATTACCTGCCACTTTTGATTGTTTTAGAAACCAATTCAGAATCTCCTCTAAAAATACCATAAGTTTGAGGAAGAGTATAGGACATAAGTTAGTTATATAGTTAATAGAATTAATTGAACTCTGTTTAGCCTTCTATATATAGAAAGAGCATTAGTATATTGTATATATTGTATATAAACAACTACATAGCATCGTTTTTAGTCACTAATCATATACTGAATAATCAATAATTTTCACTAATTTTCATTCACATATTACTCTCTTCAGTCACTAAATTCTCTCTGTCACTTCAAGATCATTCTTGTATACTAATACCTTACAATGATAATGTTCATATTGCATTGAGCAATATAGACTCCAAAAGAATAATAATTTCTTGATTCTCTCGATCCCAAATGCAGGTATTTAACTGGAAACTTTCTCACGGGAGATGTACCTAAGGAATGGATAAATAATGCTAATAAGAAGCACTACTTGTAAGTTCTCTTTCATAAGCAAATTTATATAATTGATCGAAAAGAATAATAATTAGCTCTTTGTTATTATCTTTAATTTATGTTAATCAATATTCGTATGTGTCTTCCTTATTCCCAAATTATAATATTTTGAAACAAATTCTACAACTTGTTTAGAGACCTTTCGTACAATAACTTCAGCATTAGTGGGAGCCAAGATAAACAAGGATGTCAAGATGAAAATACGTAAGAGCGCAGTCATTGCATTATTTCTGTCATTATTTTACGTGTAGATTAAAATTTAACTATTACCATTATTATTATCTATTTATTTTTTCTTTCATTTTGTAAAGTTAGTATATTAAAAAATTTGATGTCATTTAATTTTTTTAAATAATACTTGTTTGAAATCAACTAAAATTTTAATTGACACTTATTTAAAATTATATAGTACTTTTGATAGCAAATTTATGAATATATATGTGTAAGCATATATTAACCTTCTTTTATATGTCTAGGAACTTATTTGCCAGCTCTTTGACACGAAATGACACGTAAGTTTGGTATTCTGTATGATATATATAGATCTTATACTGTTTATTGTGATATGAGGCTATTATGTTAAATTACTTTGTCAATTCCATCATTTTCGCAGCGGAAAGGTTTCATGTTTGGAAAGCAGTGTGTGTTCTAAAAGTAAGTTCTTTTTGGTGAACTTCCTAGAGATGTATATTTTGGGGTCTCATCACTATTATTATGTGGCCATTGTTAAATAACTTACAACAGTGGAAACTCATGTGCAGTCGACTTCACATGAAGTTGATACTTCAGAACCGTTAAATAATTTGATTGATTTGACTAAATTTTCATCTAACGGCTCTCAGATATTAACTTCACATAAAGTCGATTTCACATTTCACCTGAGTTTTAGATCAATTGGTCAGTGCCTCAAAGGAGGCGGACTACCAAATGACAAAGGTTGCTGATCCGTTGAGCGGCAATTTGAAATCGCCACAAAATCAAGAAAAACCGCCACTAATAAAAACTAACTGTATCGAATTCTAATCAACATCCCAAATTTTGAAAATCAATCGTAACTTATTTTAATATGATTTATGTTATTTGCGCTACTCTTTTGGTGTAGTTTTATACATATTCCATTTTCATATATAAAAGTGATGAATGTAATGAAGAGAATAAAAAGCAATAAATGTGCCCTCTTTTATAACAAAAAATATGGTATATACTTTAAAGCGTATCAAAAGGTAGGACAAATATTTCTCTCTTAAAATTTAGTATTGTTTATTGAGGAAAATTTCTTTAGAATATCGTCCATACCCAGACTTAACATCTTATAATCTATGACATTTGTAATAGGTGTAACACCTTATGTTAGATAGAATTCGAAAGTTATATCCACATGGGTCTAATTGATATCTACTTGTTGTGGTGGCAGCCTCATACTCTTTCCGTATAAATTGTGGTGGAGAAAAGGTAACAATAAATGGAAAGACATATGATGATGACACAGATGAAGGAGGAGCAGCAAAGTTCTATGACAATGAAAATACATATTGGGCATTCAGTAGTACCGGTAACTACTTAGAAAGTAAAACTCCAAACTATATTCCATCTATTGATTCTAGTATGCTCTCTTTAAACAATAACAATGATGCTGAGCTCTACACCAATGCACGTGCATCTCCTGTTTCTTTGACTTACTATGGATTTTGCCTTGGAAATGGAAACTATATTGTGGATCTGCATTTTGCTGAGATTGTGTTTACTCATGATCAAACATATAAGAGCCTTGGAAGACGTATATTTGACATCTACATTCAGGTAATTATGTTTTGGATATTTTCTTCAAGTTCAAAATGTATTACATAAGAAGTTCATAAATAATTTTTATATTTAATAGGATAATTTAAATGATCTCTATTTTTATTATACCTGAAATTTTTACCTATGCAAATCGCATAATATAATAGTCGTACAAGATTAAAAATATATCACTTAGCTTATATATATTTATCAGCAATTAGATATTTGACGTCTTATATTTTATTGTTAAAAAATTTTAAGAATACTTTTAACAATTGTGAATAAAAAAATGGTCACAAAATTCCCATAATGCTATGCAAGTAAAAATTTGTCGCAAAAATTAGTTTTTTTTTTTCAGTAAAGGTTACCATACACAAATTTTAATAAATAGTAATGCTTTTTTGTGAAAATTTTTTGTAACTGCCCATAAATTCCATTAAAGATCTAGGATTTAGGATCTAAACTATGGTTATTGCGGCAAAAGATAACATATGCTGCCAAATTCACTTTATTTTGCGACAGCTTTTTATCAACCATTGCTAAATGATAATGTAGCAGCAGTTTATATGACATAAGTCTAAACCTAATAAAAAATGCTACTAACAGTCATGATCCTTATAATGCTAACAACTGAACACACTCATTACTGAAAGTAAATATTTCTTGCATGCACTGATGCACATTGGAAAGTTTAATTGTATTTTGTAACAAAAATTCTAAATGACGAAATTGTCCCATGCAAAAATTATCGATGAATAAGTTTTGAGTCGAATTTATTTCGAAAACTAGCGATTTAGTTGTAATAATAATAATAATAATAATAATAATAATAATAATAATAATAATAATGTGAAATTGAGGTTGAAATTGAAGTGTTATAGGGAAACCTAGTGCGAAAGGACTTCAACATTGCAGAAGAAGCAGGAGGCATAGGTAAAAATGTTATAAAATCGTTCAATGCAAGTGTGATTAATGGTACCTTAGAGATTCGTCTTTACTGGGCTGGCAAAGGAACAACTGCTATCCCACAAAAATCAATTTATGGTCCTCTTATATCAGCCATATCTGTCTATCGTGGTACGTTTTTAGTTCTTTTTTGAATTAGAAGCAATATAATACAACTTTTCATTATTCTTTTTCAAACAATTTAATTTATGCTTCCTCAGATCATAGAAGTGGAATATCAACAGCTGCTGTGGTTGGAATTGTTGTTGCCGTGGCAATTATTATCATCTTGTTGATATTTGGCATGCTTTGGTGGAAAGGCTGTTTGGGAAAGAGAAATTCAAAAGGTAACTATTAGAAAGGGAAATAATTATTTAGTCTGTTCATAAATAATTTTTAAATTCTTAAATTCTTTTTTCGCAAAATAAAAATTGTCTATTTTAGAATTTTTGGTAACATTATTTTTTTTAAGTTATACACGTATATTAAATAATATAATTAAAATAAATAAAAGAGTTGATTTTAGTAAAATAATGAGAAATAAAAGAGTTGAAAATATCTTTTTTATGATTGTGTCTAATGAAAGTGTCTTTGTGGATGTATCTCCTAGACATGTCTGTTTATATGTATCTTCTAGTGAAAGTGTCTTTGATATTAATTATTGTTGATAATAAGTTAGTAGATAATATATTGGTACTTTATAGTTTTCCAAACAATCTTGTTATAGGTAACCAATAAGGATTCTACCAATTTCTGTCCATTCTTGCTTATAGCTGTATTTAATGGAAGTGTCTTTGTGGATGTGTCTACTGAAAATATCTTTTTGAATAAATTACCATTTGTATCCATTAAAGATACAAACATTGACAAATGTATCCATATAAGAATAAAATGACAATTGTACCCACGGAAGATAGCTTTTGTGTGCCAAGAATACCCTAACGGACCACTTGTGTAACCAACGTCTGGGTACTTTTGGCACACAAAAGTCATCTTCCATGGTTATAATTATTGTTTTATTCTTACATGGGTACATTTGTCAGCATCTGTATCTTTTATGGGTACAAATGGTAATTTATTCTATCTTTTTTATGGTTGTGTCTAATAAAAGTGTCTTTGTGAATGTATCTCCTAGATATGTCTCTTTATACATGTGTCTTCTAGTGAATGTGTCTTTGATATTAATTATTGTTGGCAATAAGTTGGCAGATAGTATATTAGTACCTCATACTTTTTGTAACGAAAAATAGTTAAGGATAAAATTTATAAAACATCATATAATTTGTTATCACTTAAAAAAGTAGTTAAGAGTATAATAATTACGATTTTTATCTTGAGTCACACACTAACATTTTCAACAATTAGCAACGATTTAATATTTGTTATGCTTCAATTATCAGAACTAAACGGTATAAAGTTGGAAACTGGTATGTTTTCTATACGACAAATCAAAATGGCAACAAATAACTTTGATATCATCAACAAGATTGGAGAAGGAGGGTTTGGTCCCGTGTATAAGGTATTTTATCATATATAGAGATATAAAAACATATATATTTTCTATTTGTATTTTCACATTATTATATCGTATTTGAGAATAATAATCATTTAGCAACTATGGTAAAATCGCAGTTGTCTTCATCTGAAGTTTTGATAATTAAAAATTGTTAGATAATAATTTAATTAAATATATCAGATCATCTAATAATTTTTTTAAGAATCAACTCCATATGAAAACTACTGTCTGTGAATCTCTACCTTATTATATTCCAAGAACTATATGGCATTGTATTCTTCAAAAATGCAGGGAAAGTTATCTAATGGTACAATAGTCGCAGTCAAGCAACTTTCTTCAAAATCAAAGCAAGGGAATCGTGAATTCTTAAATGAAATAGGCATGATTTCTGCTTTACAACATCCTTGTCTCGTTAAACTCTATGGATGTTGTGTCGAGGGAGATCAATTATTTTTGATATATGAATACATGCAAAACAATAGTCTTGCTCGTGCTTTATTCGGTAATCTCTTTATTTAAAGTATTCTTACTTATGTAAATGATTAAATATAGTATACGGTATCATTTAATATAATTTAATGATTTTCAAAAGGCCGTGAAGAACACCAAATAAAGTTGGATTGGCAAACAAGACATAAGATTTGTGTTGGTATTGCTCGAGGATTAGCATACCTCCATGAAGAGTCAAGAGTGAAGGTGGTTCATAGGGATATCAAAGCGACTAATATCTTGCTCGATGAATATCTCAATCCTAAAATATCTGATTTTGGTTTGGCTAAACTTGACGAAGAAGACAACACCCATATCAGCACTCGAATTGCTGGAACATAGTAAGATTCTATATTTTTTTTCTATGCAAAGTTTGATTAATAAATTATTTTTCTTGTTGGTTGAAATAAGAAAAAGTATACATTACTGTATCTTCAACTATTTAACCCTTTTTTTATGAAAATTGAAATGTACCATACATATTTATTTGTCAATTTATAAAGTTGATACATTTGATCGTTTGTTTTTAATTTATTATACAGTGGATATATGGCTCCAGAATATGCTATGCATGGTCAATTAACCGATAAAGCAGATGTATATAGTTTTGGAATTGTTGCCTTAGAAATTGTAAGTGGAAGAAATAATACAACCAATCAACATAATGAAGGGGCATTTGTTTTACTTGATTGGGTAAGTATTCTATCAATCAACATAATTAATAGATGTTGTCAATATTTTAATAGATTAAAATTTTCAAATATTATTTCTCTATTCTTGCTTACTTATTAGTTTGGAAAACCCTTGTTCCAATAACTTTAACTTATTAATTAGAAATAAATTTATCACTTTCTGTATTAGGCACGTTTGCTGAGAGAGAAAGGTGATATAATGGAAATAGTTGATAGAAGATTATTGGATTCAAACTTGAAGAAAGAGGAGGTGATGGTGATGATCAATGTTGCTTTCTTATGCACTAATGTGTCTCCAACACTTAGGCCTACTATGTCTTCAGTAGTAAGCATGCTAGAAGGCAAAACCGTTGTTCCAAAATTAGCTTCAGAGTCATTGGATGAGAAGAAATTAGAAGCATTGCAAATGTATTATCATCAAGATCACCAAAGTACCTCAACAATGGAGGTGCCATTGACTACTTCATCTACTTCTACAGCACAAGATTTATATTCGATTCACCTAGACTCTTCTTATTTTGAGAGTAGAAATTAGAAGAATAGAAGTTACATAAATTATATATACATCTATTCCAAAATCCTAATTGATTGATGATTACTTTTTCCAATTGTAATTTGTAAATTGCTACATAAAAAGCTATTAGTTTCAAACTGAAAGTAGTAATTGAAGTACTGAAACTTCTATTAAGCTAAGGATACTTTTAGTGTATGTAATAATTGATTGTGATGGTAAATTAAAAATTTAATACTAAAACAAAATTAATGAACAATTATGCGTGTAATTTTTACACATATATCAACTAGAATATTATTGAACTATAATTGTTTGATATTTATCCATTTTGAATTTTAAATATAGTACTATTTCATTCATACTCCTTTAGATATATTTATATGTATAGACTTATTTTCAGGTACATGTGATACTACTCATGCTTACTTATATGTACAATTTACCCATGCATATCCAACACTATTTATTAACTACATTTATGAAAATTCATTTGTGTTATCATTTTATACTATTTTTCGTATATGCATGAATCTTGTTAATGCTTTTCTTATATATGATTGACGATTTGTTGTGTACAACAGTGAATGGAACAAAATAGCAGAACTAAAGTATAAGGGTGAGAAAAAATATGAAATTGAATATTATATTTATCTTTAAACAATAATGAGAATATATAATATTACGATTAAGTGAAAAAATTACAAAACTTCATATACAAAAAAATATTATAATACTCTTTTAATATATGCGTAATAATTGCATTCATACAAATAAAACTACATTAAGAGAGACCGAATTTTTTTCTCTCTAATTAGACTCATCGCCCGCACTTACTAATTGTCTTCCTTGCAATACTAATTGCTTACACATAATAGATTAGGCCACATGCCAAAACGTGATTTACAAGTTCTTACTATCTCTTATGTCACAACGTCGACATCTTTTTGTGATTTGTAAACGCAATTGTTGTCTCCATATCTTGGACCATAACTAGAAAATTGCTTAATACAGACAAATTTAGTCTTTATTATAAACGAATTTTTGGTTACTGACAAAATTACCGAGGGATTTTGTCCCTCTGTAAAAGCCTCATCGAAAATTATTTACCGACGAATTTTTACCAGTTATCGACAGATTTTCCCTCGGTAAATTCTCTCCTCCATTTCTTTGAAACGTCGAAATTTTTGACGGATTTTCCGTCAGTAATTAGAGACAGGTTTTTCGACAGATTTTCCATCAGTAATTAGAGACAGATTTTTTGACGAATTTTCCATCGGTAATAAGAGAGAGATTTTCTGTCGGAAATTAGAGACAGACTTTCCGACGGATTTTCTATCGGTAATTAGAGACAGATTTTTTGACGGATTTTCCGTCAGTAATTAAAGACAGATTTTCGACAGAAAAATTAGAGACAGATTTTCGGACAGATTTTTCATCGGTAATTGAAAACATATTTCCAACAAATTTTCCGTCTATAATTGAAACCTTGGAAAATCATCCCAAACTCTGTATACAGACAGAAAATCCATCTGTAAATCCTTCAGTAAGGTAAAATAGAATTTTTTTTAAATTTTTCCATTGAAAAATAAACTTGTTTCACATAAAATAAATATAAATTATTCAAACTTGTTTTCATAGAAAATAAATATGGTACATTTATAACTTGTTTTCATTAGCACAAGTTAATTGTTCTACACTCCACACTCCACAAACTGAAACCCAAAACGTGTATTTAAGTATTAACATAGAAATTATATTGTGAGCATTGGTTTAGAAAGTAGCTTCTCTTGAATAGTCCCTTAACTATGTTACCACGTACAAAGTTGAAGTATCCAAAATCTTCCTTTCTTCTCATTTCCTACACAAATATCATTATCATCAAAGCATTAGTTTAGAAAGCAAAACCGATAGAAAGAAAGGTTTGTACTATACTAATACCTTAGGTGGATTATGATCTTAGTTCATGTGAAGTGCTTTCCTTCTGCAGCTTCTTTTTCTACTCATCATGATTAGTTCTCCAAGTGTTGGCACCTTCCTCATCATCATCTCACTGCCATTAGTACACTCCATCATCAACATCTTCTTCTGCCTTTGCTTCTGCTGGTTGAGTCAAAAATAGAAAGTTCTCATCCCTTTCAAGAAAGCCTGATTTTGGTTTCAACTTCAGGTTCAACTCTTTGTCTTGTGTAACTCTCTGTATCTGAGCAAGTTGCCCACAATGTGGTTTCAACTTCAGGTTCAACCAATAACTTTTCCTCCATTGATTCATCAATGTCAAACCTAAATGTTTCAAGCTCCATGCCAGTAATAGATTCACTACTCTCATCATTGGGAACAATGTTATCTAGTGAAGAAGAATAAAGTGAGAAATTAGGTAGTGGTGTTCCAGGTTTTTCTTCCTAAAGGCTAACCGGATGATTAGCCGCCCTTTCCCGCCTCCACGGAGCCTCGGCCCAGAAAGCTATGCCTTTCTTCAAACTCATGAAAAAAGGGTATAAGTTTTAAATGGTAACTTGAGTGCGAAGAAGCCTTCCAACACTTTAAAAAAGTATTAGCAGAATCCCCCCATACTCTCCAAACCCAGAACTGCGGAAACGCTTTACCTCTACTTATCCATAACAGAGGAAGTACTAGCCGCGGTGCTCGTTCGAGAAGAGGAGCAAAAAATACAAAGTTCCATATACTTCATAAGTAAGGTATTCCAGAGTGCGGAAACACGCTACTCCTGACTCAAAAAGCTCGCCCTGGCAATACTGACAAAATCCCGATGCCTCCGGCAATACTTCCAAGCCCATTCCATTGCGGTCCAAATGAACTAGGCGATTAGGCAAGTGCTGCAAAAATCGGACGTCGCAAGGTGGATGCTCGCATAGTTCGTTGAATTATCACAATACCAAATCAGATTCGAGGCTAGGAACACTATTGAAGCTCAGGCCATGGAAGACTTCATAGTCAAAATGACCCCAGGAAATGAACCCTTGGAGACTTGGAAACTCCATTTTTACGGCTCGTCAAACACTAACTCAAGGGAGCAGGAATAATACTGGAAAACGAGAATCGAATCGCCATCGAACAATTCATTCGATACAAGTTCCCAATCTCTAACAACCAAGCCGAATACGAAGCCCTTATAGCCAGATTGATGTTAGGAAGAGAAGTCGCTGCAAAAGTGTTAGATGTTTGCAGTGACTCCCAGGTAGTCAGCTCTCAAATTAATGGAGGCTACCATACATAGGATCCTTTGCTACAGCAATACCTGGCCAAGATGAAATAACTAGTGGCCGAGTTTGACAGAGAAACTGTCCAACACATTCCCAGGGAAAGGAATGCGATGGCCGACCCACTCTCGAAACTGGCAAGTACCAAACCTGTTCTGGGAAACTGATCACCGGTCCACGAGATTATCAAGACACCGTTCGTCTTAGTCACAACCTCCCAATCACAAGCCAACTTTCCTGGACCTTTCCAATCCTTCAATACCTCACTAACGGAAGGTCAATGAAAGTCGAAGAATCACAACTTTGATCCATCACGGACGGCAGCGGCCCCTCCTCCTCCATGTTCTCACTACTACTACCCTCTACTACCCTCATCCGCTTCCTACTCGCCTCGGTGGCTGAGACTACAACCACCTCCTCCTCAAGTCTAGCAATTGGCCCAGGCAAAACAGGACCCGCGCCTCCAGCCGAAACCATCTCCTAAGAGACAGTTCGGGAGTCCGCCTGAGGTCGGGATTCATGACTCAAGATCACCAACATAGTTGGGTATTCATGACTCAAGATCACCTAATTTCTCTTTCCAAGCCAAGAATGCTCAAAATCTACTCTAACATCCAACCAACCATTTTGTCAAACACTTAGTGGATATAAAAGGAAAGCATAGTAAATTGCAAGAATAATAAAATCTACCAACTATCAATTGCAAGGAAATTAAAATCAACACTCAAGCCAACAATAAAAGAACATCAAACATCAAATTGCATTAAATGTAAACCAAATCCAACATGAGCATTCATAAACATAAAAGAGTCATAAAAGTAAAATTAACAAGAAAACTAAGAGGAATGAAAGTGTAGAAGCAAGAAATTGTAAAGGCAACAAGATGAAAACACGAAATTCAGCCTAGATCTAGATGCAAAATATCCTAAGAACCCTAATTCTAGAGAGAAGAGAGAGCTTCTCTCTCTAGAAACTAAACTACATGATGCCAATTCTACAAATAAGTGCTCTTCCTTTGCCCATGCTTGAATTCTGCATGAAATACCCTCAGAAACGAGTTGGATTTGGACCTGAGCAGCTCAGAAATCGCCCCCAGCATTTTCACTTTAGTGAGGTCACGTGCGAGCATCGACGTGTATGCGTGGGTCACGCATACACGTCGCTTGGCATTATTTTCATCAACACGTATGCGTAGTTCACCCGTACACGTCGCCATGCGACGTCATCTTCCACGCGTGCGCGTATATTACACGTGCGCGTCGGTGAATATACTCCAAATCTTGATTTTTCATGAGTTCTCCACTTTGCATGCTTTTCTCTTCACTCCTTTGATCCATTACTAGCCTTTTCAACCTGAACTCACTCAACAAATACATCAAGGCATCTAGTGGAATCAAAAGTTAATTAAAATGACTAATTTAAGGACCTAAAAAGCATATTTTTACACTTAAGCACATATTCAGGGAGAATTACAAAACCATGCTATTTCATTGAATAAATGTGGGAAAAGGTGATAAAATCCCCCAAAATAAACACAAGATAAACCACAAAATTGGGGTTTATCAGCAACCTGGACTAAAAAAGGAAAAGCAAACAAAGCGTAAGTCTCAAACCCGGAAAAAAGGGATATATAAAAAGAAACATTTAAACACACACCAATATAAGTCCGACACATCTCCGGATCACCCATGACATCTCAAAAATTCAACGGCCACTCCACAAAGATCGACCACAAGACATCGCTGATGTCTTTATTCTCGGGAGGGAGCATCTCGTAAGTGACGAGCATCAAGTATGGCCCACCAGCACCAAAGTTCCAGTATGTCGCGAACCACCGCTCCACCTTGAGGGTCAACCAAAAGGGATGGTGCCCTAGTAGGGCACACCTTAAAGTACTCCCTTTTGAAACCGTGGAAAGAATCCTCAAACAAACCAAAAATTCGTCGGTTAGGCTAAGCCCTAAACGACACATATCCCTTCTTGTGTTTTCCTTCCTTAGATGGGAGAGTACACAAAAAGAAGAAGAGAAAGACTTTCACCCGAACTGGAAGCTCTAAATATCCACAAACTAACTCGAACATCCGGATGGCCACCCAACTATTAGGATGCAGCTGAGACAACGCCACGAAATAACGATTTAGCAGCGTCTGAACGCATTCCGAAAATGGGAATCGAATCCCTAGCCACGTGAATATGGACTCATAAACCCACATCCAATCAGCAACTCGGGGGAGTCAAGGTTTATATAGCAGACCCTCTCATCCACCCCAGGGGACACCGCCAGTCGGGACCACCAGAACCCTCGCACCCTCGCTCCTCTGCCGGGCCATACTTATAAAAGAGGAGGGCACTACCATCAGCCCCCTAACCAAACGGGAAGAAAAATTACTGCGAATCCCTGTCTAATAGATCACCTAAAGGAGAAAAAACTACACCTAGCACAAGCACAAACCACACCCAGAAACAATGGCACACACTCCCTCTAATAAACTAACACTCGTACCCAAAAAAGCAACCCCAAACGGAGAAATACAGAGCAGTCGAAAGGAAAAAAACAAGAAACATACAATCAAAACATGTACCAAAAATGAAAAAGAAAAGTACCAATCTGATTGAACTGGAGTAAAGGAAAACACAAGGAGCAGCAAACGCACAAACAAACCAAAAGATCGAAGCAGTAGAAAGAAAGATGTGAAACAGAGCAGAAGGAGAGAACCGTAAGTGATGGAAATAAAAGGAGACATAAAAACGGTTACAAATAAAAAATCAAGAATTTTTTAGAAGAAACACGAAGAGGAAAATGGCAAAACTGGAAAGAGAAACCAAATGTCCCTTTGCAATAAGTGTTATTTTGATGCCTAAGAGAGTGCAACTGACAAACTTCCCTTCAGGAAAAGCAACACACATGAGATGAGACGTCCAAAACCACTCCACGGTTTTCCGACCTCGCACGCGACACCCTGACAATACCCTCCACGCTAAGATTCATGATCACACGACGGCACGATTGCACAACCAATACGAAACCTAGTAATACGACCGAGCACGCTGACTCTATCGCTGCAGGGGCA
This sequence comes from Arachis duranensis, assembly GCF_000817695.3. Taxonomy (NCBI): domain Eukaryota; kingdom Viridiplantae; phylum Streptophyta; class Magnoliopsida; order Fabales; family Fabaceae; genus Arachis; species Arachis duranensis. The sequence continues at coordinate 75,230,103 of NC_029778.3, read as the reverse complement.
ACTGTTTCGGACCCGGCTCCTGGGTCCTTCCTCGGAATGGTCAACGAGCTGGATACTTGGGGTTAGGCCATCCTCACGGCCCAAAATAGATCAATAACTTCCAATATCCCAGGCCAACATTCGAATTCAAATGCCTCCCTTATCTTATCTAGATAAGATAAAATAAGATAATTACCACCGACTATATAAAGGGGAATCAGAGCCCTCCTCAGGTACGTTACTCATTCTACACACCATGTACCTCTTAGATCCATTCTAACTTGAGGCGTTGGAATGTCTTGGCAGGTACCCAGCCTATTGCTCTGGTTAGATAATCCGACGACCAGCTTGACTCGCAAGTCCCCGATCTATCTCACAACCCGTATCAGAGACTTCTAGTACACGTTGCACTTGGACTTACTGGCGTGAAACTTGGGCTTGAGATTATGCTTGGGCATTTAACACCGAGCAGTGGCGTTAAATAACTTACATTTGGGTGCCCTTCATGTTGCGTTACACGCCACCTACTTTAGCAAGCATTCACTTGACTGATCCAGGGGCTTGGGGTTGTTTAAGGGCATTTAAAGCCAAGTGATAGCGTTAAACGCCACTTTGTTGTAACTTCAGGGCATTAAACGCCCTTAGTGGCATTAAACACCACTTCTATTTGCTCCCAAGGCATGTAGATTGGGTATTGGGCGTGCCACTTGTTGTCTGGGCATGTAACGCAGTCTCTGGGTACTTTTCAAATGCATTACATGCCTATTTTGGGTGTTACACGCCATGCCTATTTTCACTGATTTTACGAGCTAAAAGGTGAGAGTCATTTGTAGCTCAAATTGAACATCCACTATAGACATATGCATATCGTTTTTGAAGCTCTAGATATTAGTTTTCTAACGCTACTAAAACCGTCTCATTTGGATCTCACTAGCTCAAGTTATGATCACTTGAGTATAAAGAGGTTAGAATTGACAACATATATAAATTTTCTTCCCAGGAGTTTTCTTGTCTTCAAGGTGTTACATGCCTGCTTTCATGCATGGCACGCTAGCTCCAACTTGCATGCAGGGTATTGCACGCCCTATGTATGGTATCGCACACAGTACACCCTTGTTCCTCTCCAGGGTGATGCACGCCAACTATGCTGCATGGCTTTAATTTGATCCTTATTTACTTGCTATGGCTCTTCATGCGATGATTCTCCTTTGATTATCCTCTCTTTTGCTACTTGATTTTCATATCTTTAATTCTGTATTTTCTTAAAAACACTTCGAAAGTACTTAGTAGCAAGGGATACTTAAAAGTAATGAGATTAAGAGAAGATTATGCAATTAAACCTAAGAAAACAATAGAAAAACACAAGAGAAAAACATATTATAAACTACTAAATATGCGAACGCATCATCTAGCCAGATTTTTGTCAACAATACTTCGAATAGATGATTTATACATTATATCAATAAAAAATACAAAATATAAGTACTTGCAAAAAATATTTCCACACTCAAATTAGTCATTTATAAGATGAGATCAGTATTTTTAAATATTCACTACTCAACATACCTCGCTCCTCCCTTTGTTCAAGAGTTCTTTCCTAAGCAACTGGTATTCTTAGGACCGTTATAGAGACCATCGGTTATAGGATAAATAATAAACAATTATAAAAAAATAATAAATCTCATGAATTCTTTCATATGAATGGATTTGAATAATAAAAACTGAAATATAATTCAGTTATAACTGAATTATAACGGAGCGATCAGAACTCCTATAATTTATATAATTTTCAAATTAATTGACCTTTTCTAAGTTATAAGGACTTTTATGAAACTTCATGCGTTAAGTTTTTCTATCACGAATTGGTGAAGCAATTCTTTTGCTTCTGAGATCATGATTTACATTTTAAAGCTCAAATATGTCCACTTTAGAAAGAAATCTTTAGTACTAGGTAAGGATCTTTCCTTTAAGTATAGGTAGATTAGGATAACTTTGTACACTAATGTAGCGTTTACTTTTTATATTATATCTGCATATTTCTTCTAAAATGCACTACATTATACGTACAGAAAACACCAAAATTGAGTAATGTCTTGACACCATCCAGCAGAGATGTATGATAGGTTGAATCCGCTAATAAGAGGGGGTATTACAAGAAATTAAAGTTAAAAATGGTGGCTGAAAAGGCCAACAAGGCCAAACTTAAACAAAAAGAGTAGACTAAAGACAATATCCTAGTTATTATAAAAAGGTTAGGAGATAAAAATAGTTCCAATGATATTTCACTACCACCGCCCCTATCCTCAATGGAGTCGAATGAAGATAAAATCACATTGAGGATTATAGCTGATCGTTTAATGTTTATTAAACATGATGTACTTATTTTTATGTTTAGAATTAACTTGTTTAGTTTTAGTATGTTTTTTTTAATTTGATGACATGACTAACTTGTTTGTTTATACTACTTTTTTTTTCTTAGTTTGATAATATCATTGATTTGTTATTTTTTGAATTATCATGAAAATTCTAATTTAAGTTTTGGTTTTATAAAAAATTAGATGAAAAATCTGTCATAATTAAACTTATATTTATTTTATATAAAAACAAATTTATTTTGTGATAGAAAGAAATTATGTTGCATATTTTTGACAAATTATTATCCGGTAAATAAAGTTATTTAACATTTTTTCTAAAAATAAATTACAAACAGAAAATTCGTCGAAAAATTTGACCTTTTTTATCGACCGAAAATTTGTCAAAATTGGACAATCATTATTGATAAAAAATCTATTGAAAAACTAGATGAATTTGGATAAATCGAAGAGATAGTTACTGAAAAAAAAAATCCTTTAGTAACAAAGGAAAATATGATGCTAAATTACTGACAGGAAAAATACATCATTAAATTATTACTATGCGAGGCTTTTACCAATAGACGAAATCATTGGTAAATGTATCGGTAATAAAAAATCCGTTAACAAGAAAAACAAAATTTATTGGTAAATCTATTTGTAATATATTATTTTTTGGTGGTGACTTACTCTTAGTTGCTCTCTGAATTTTAAGAATGTTAGTTGTTGCTAAATGTGGTTTTCTTAGGATATTTGTCAGCTAATCTTGAGCTAGAATATGTTGAATGAAGACTTTTTTTTGCATGATCTCTCAAAAATGATTGGTTCAGTGCAAAGTGTTTTGTGGTGGTGTGTAGAATTGAATTGATAGAGAGTAGTATTGCACTTTGATTGTTACATTAAATGACTAGTTTTGTTGTGCACGACATTCTAATTTTACCTAGTAAATTTTGCAGCCAAATTGTTTCAGTTAATTAGAATGTTAACTATCCCTTTGAATTCAACTTCTATGCTGCTCTTAGAAACTGCAGTTTGCTTCCTACTCACCCATGACACTTACTTTGTCCCCAAAAGAACTTCAAATCCGTTTGTTGACTTCATATCATCTACATTACTAGCCCATCAATCAGACTCACAAAAACTTGAGAAATTTGAGAAATTGCTGAACTTCAGTCCATGATGGATTGTGCTTGCTAGAAATCGGAATTGAGCTACCTTGACCGAGAAGGAGAAATGAATCATGAGAGACACTTTTTAGTTGACCAAATTAGGCAAGTTCTGAAAATGGTGTTTGATTCTCCAATTTTTGGTGAATGCATTTTAATTTTTGTTTTTCTTGGTATGACAGGCCATTGGAAAGAGGAGGTGCAATTTTTTTGTTTGAGCAGATGATGTTTGATTCTTCTTCATTATTTCACTTCCTAAGCTTTTCCATACTTCAAATTAGGGTATTTTCTAAACTTCCTTCACTTCCTACAAGCCACCTCCTAGCTATTTGCTACCTTATTTTGGTATTCCTATAGCACATATAATCATAGTTAAATCTCTTAATTTACCAGCATAACTCAGCATGATCCTTTGCAGTTACGAACCTTGAACTTGAATATTGTCTTTATCCCATAACTTACATTTCTTTGCAACTTTATTTGCCTATCCTCTTATATGGTAAATTCTCTAACTGCCTCTAAAAAGTCCTTCTTTATCCCACTTTGAAGTCTCAATTCTACAAACTTGTCACTTTTTGTGAATATTTGAAACACATCATTACTATCAACATCAGAGTCTTTATCTTCAATTCTTCATCATCAAAATTTGGGGAGTTTTCATCTGTTCTAAATGCCAAGAATCAACTCCATCAAAGACCTCATGATATACATTATATGCATCATAATCTTGTTGGACATCACCAACAATTCCCAACACTTGACCTAGATCAGTCTCCTCGTTAGAATTATCAATTATCACCTCATCCTCATTCAGTAACATTTTGTTTTTCCCTTACTCCAAACAAACCCTAGTGCATGCGTTAGCTTCAAGTCACTCATCCTTATTGTAGAAGCTTGAAAACCAAGGTTTAAGTGAGGCATTGAATGAGAAGAAATTGGATGCAATGAAATTGTATTGTTTTGAACTGCTTCATCTACTTCTACAAAAAATTTGTATTCATTACATTTGGACTCTTCTTCTTACTCAAAGAAGAGAGATAACTAGAGATATTAAATTTATAGTAGAAATTAAAAAATTGTATTTTCTTATATCAATTATGTATATTTGCCCATAAATTGCTATCCTGGGCCTTGTTTGGTATCGTATTTGAAAATTAAGGAGATAATAATTAGGTTAAATTATGATCTCTATATTTTTACTGAAATTGTAAATTGATTTCTACACTTTAAACGTTTATACATAATTGGGTCTCTAAACAAAATTAAATTTGTTTGATTTAACAGAATATTCATCAACATATTTACTATTTTAAACATGTGAGTGGCACGTGTTTGACAGTAGATACTAATTTGTAATTTTATTGAAAGTACATGGAGTAACGGTATAATTTAACCATTTAAAAATGGCTAAAAATTTTTTAGGCTATCTGAATCCACTCCACTACTCTCCATCTCTCTCACTCTCACTTTTTCACTTTTCAAAACAGCACCCCACTCAACGCTCTCTATCTCTCACCTCTGTCCACTGCATCTGTGCTTACAAATTTTGTCTCGCCTCTCTACTCCGTCTCGTTTCTCTCATCCGGCAGGACTTGCATCGCTACTACTGTCTCTCTCCAGTCTCTGTATTGGCGTGCTTTGTCTTCCTCTCCTCTTCTTGCGTTTTGTCTTTATATTATTAAAAAAAAATTTAATTTTTTTAATTATTTAGTTATTGAATTATAATTTGTTGATTTGTTGCTATTTTTATATGATTGTAGTAAATTGAATTACTATTTTTATGTTGATTTGTAGAAGAAAGGAAAAAAGGGAAGGAAAAAAAAGAAGAGAAAGAATAATGAAAGAAGGGAACGGGGCAAACTTTGGTAATAGTAATTTACGGTGATAATAGAAGAAAAACAAAAATTCTAAGAAAAGGAAAATAAGAAAAAGAAGACAACATTATAGTAAATGTGATTTTTTTTATGATAAGCGTTATTGAAAATTTTTACGGTCAATATTAGTCAACAAAGAAATCGACAAGTATGTATATGGATTGGGGATCAGTCCACGTTTTGCTTTGTTGTTTTTTTTGTTCTTTTTATATTATTATTCAGTTACTAAAAAATTACACACTCCATATTAGTCAACAAAGAAATAGTCATGTCTCATGTATACGGATTCGAGATCAGTTTTGAGTGTACGCGGTTTGCTTTTATGTTTTTTGGGTTTTGCCTGTGAAACCCCACCAAGTGTGTCCTTTTTCGCAAGTAGACCCATAATTTGAGTCCTTCTGAAAAGTCATTGCTGGGCTATTTTAAGAAAGGTGAATACTCCCGTTAACACATCTACTTCACATGAAAATGAAGTTACAAGACATTGGATAATATTATTTGACATGGCTAAATGATAAGCAGATATTTTATACATTTTTTATAGTATTTTTTTGGTATTTTCAATTTGTTTTGTTAAGTTTTATTATGTTTTAGTAGATTTTAATATAAAATTTATTTTTAGGATGCTATTTTGAGCTTTTGTATTTTTTCTATGATTTTAGGTGAATTTTGGATAAATTTAGAAAGTTTTGGCAAAGTCTGATTCAAAGGTAAAGAAAGGACAAGAGATGCTGTCAGATCCTCACCTCCGTACTTTCAAACGAGCATTTCTGGAGCTACAAAAGTCAACCTGAAGCATTCTCAATGGCGTTGAAAAGTTAACTTCCAGAGCTTTCCAGTAAGATATAATAGTTTATACTTTGCTTTGAAAATGAAGGCCCAAAACGGGCGTTGAACGCCCAAACTACTCCCTTTCTAGCGTTCAACGCCCCAAGGGGGACAGAAGCCAGCGTTTAATGCCCAAGACTGGCGTTCAACGCCACAAAGGAAGCAAGGAAGCAGCATATCTACCCCATATTGGGTGTTGGACGCCCACTCACTCAAGTTAGAAGCCAAGCTCATCCCAAACACTCACCAAGTGGGTCCAGAAGTAGATTTTCGCATCACTTTAGCTTAGTTTATTTCATTATTGTAATTTCTAATTATTATTAGTTTCTTTTTATGTCTAGTCATTAGTATCAATAAGGGGAGATCACCATTATTTAAAAGAGTTTTTTTCGATCTTCTCCACCACATTCGAATTTTACACTTTATTTTTTGTACAGTATGAGCAACTAAACCTCCAAAATTAAGATTAGAAGCTTTGTTGATTCCTATGAATTAATATAATTACTTTTCTATTCCAATGCATGTGTGATTCTCTTCTATGATGCATTGTTGTTCTTCATCCTTATGAATTTCGATTCTACAGGAATTCCTTACAAGTCCTGACCCGGATAGTATTGAGCTACAACTTAAAGATGCATCACGGATTCCAACAGAATTATCTGGATTAATCGGTGTATGTGACATATAACCTCGTTAGTCAATGGCAATTGAGGTTCCTGTGGCTCTAAGGGCTAGAACCATAAGAGCAGCAGTCTCTGATCCAGAAGATCTGACCTTGTTTGTGGCATTTTGAGTAGGATCAACAAAGAGATTGACTTGCGCTTGATCTAGTTCGTTCGGATGTTCGGTCTGGACCTGTAAAACTTAATGACCACGACCCATGGCTTAATCACTTCCAGCCTTGCTATTGAAGAAATCATTCATCATTGAAGTAGAGAGTATGACGTGTTAATTCAGAAGAAGAAGTAACTCCGAAGCCTTAACTACTGCTAATTACTATCTTTATCCTATCCATTTATCGCTTCTATTATTGTTTGTTTATGCGCCTACAACAATCAAAATTACCTTTCTATTCACCTGACTAAGATCTGCAGGATAACCATAGCTTGCTCAATCCGACAATCTTCGTGGGATTCGACCCTCACTCACCTGAGGTAATACTTGGACGACCCGGTGCACTTGCCGATTTAGTTGTGGGAAATTCAATTTTTTCGCATAAAGTTTTTGGTGCCATTGTCGGGGATTGTTTGTTGACAAACTAACGGTTGTCTTGCTGGTTAGATCAGGTATTTTTACTGTTTTTCTTTTAGTGTTTCTTGTTTTCCTTTTAGAATTTTTTGGAAAAAAAATATATATATATATGTTTTATTTTTGTTTTTAGTATCATTGTTTTTCTTTTGTTTGAGTCTTGTGTCAATGTTCTTGCTATTTTTCTTGTTTGATTTCAAAATTCTTAAGTTTGGTGTCTTTTGGTGTTTTCTTTCAAGATTTTTGAGAATTTGTGTCCTTGATCTTTAAAATCTTTATGTTTGGTGTTCCTTAGTGTTTGTCATTTTTTTTCGAAAATTTGGTGTCTTTAATTTCAAAATTTTTAAATTTGTGTCTTGTGGTGTTTTACTTTTTTAAATTTTCGAAAATTTTTCAATTTAATTTCAAAAATTTTAAGTTTGGTATCTTTGTTAATAGTCTTGCTTTTCTTTGCTTATGTTTTCTTTCAATCTTTATCTTATCCTTCCTTTCTTTGATTTTTAAAATTTTGCTATCTTATCTTTCTTTTAAAATTCAATTTCCAAAATTTTAGTATCTTGTTAGTTTTTCTCTCTTTTGAATTCTAATTTTAAAATCTTTAAATTTCAAATCTTATCTTATCTAATGAAGCAATTTGCAGAGTAATTGAATTCTAATTTTAAAATCTTTAAATTTCAAATCTTATCTTATCTAATGAAGCAATTTGCAGAGTAATAAATTATGATTGTGTGGTGGTGGTTTCGAGCTTGCGAAGCATTGATTTAACTAATGTAATTATAATGATGATAATAATGAATTTCAATTGAGTTAGAGATGGGTTGATTATAATGATTTTGTTAAGGTATAATGATGGTTGAATTGGAATGAATTGAATGAGATAGAGGTGATCGGGTAAGATGGCAATGACCACTCGCTCCGGGTATATATTGAAGAAGTGTAAAGATGTTGAGAATGTATGGAAGATGAATCGATGATTGAATGATTATGAATGAATTTGAATAGTAATGAAAATGAACTTGAATTTGATTGTGATATGCCTCCGGGTAAGACGTAGTGGTGTTATCCACTTGCTTCGGGTAAGAGGTGAGATTGCCGGGTAAGATGCAGTGGTGTTATCCACTTGCTCCAGTTAAGAGTTCGAAGCTCCGAGTAAGATGCAAGGGTAGAATTTTATCGCCACTTGCTCCGCATTAAGAACTGTAATACCACCTGGGTAAGAGGCAGGGTGAAGTTGTCCCCTACTTCGGGTACGCGGGTAAGATGCAAGGGTTGCGGCGTTATCCCACTTGTTACGTGTTTGGTGTTCTGTCCACGGTTAGCTACCAGGATATGTCGGGCTGGCTAAGTAACCGACAGTTGATATCAATAGCCATAGGACATGTATACATCATGTGCATTTGTTTGCTTGCTTTGAAATTGATATTCATGTTTAACAGCTATGTGTTCTGTTTGTTGCATCTGTAAATTACCTATATTTTCTTTGTCTGCTTGCTTGTCTGTGTGATTCCACTAGAGATGGAGGTTTTGGAAAAAAGTGGATGGTGGAGGGTTACATTAAGGTTTTGGTTAATTTTAAGAATCTTTAGAAAACCACCCTTATTTATGGATACTGTTTTAAGTCTTTAAGTTTTATAATTTAAGTGTCGGAGTTCTAGGATTGTATCTGACTTTCCCGAGACCTTATCTATTATATATGTGGGCACCTTAACCATATTAAGAACCCCCCGATTCTCATCCCATACGATATTATTGTTTCTCATATGCAGGTCAAGATGCGTTTCACTAGGCGTCTGAAGTTCTATTACAGTAAAGATGGGAGTTTGGATTTTCATGTTTTGTTATATATATATATATATACTTAGACTTCTTCTTTTATGTATTATATTTTGGTGCCTCGTAGAGACTTTTGTTGGAGAACTAAAACTTATTTTGAGAACTTTACATTTGGGATTATATGTATGTACACAGTGACAGATGTAAAAAATTTAGTAGTGGAAGTAAAAGTAATATATAAAAATAATAAAAAAATTTAACGTAAATATATTTAAATATTAAAAATTCAAAATATATTAGTTAAATTTTAAATAATTTAATTAACACATAAAAAGTATATTAATTTAAAAGTTTTTTTATCAAAATATCTTTCATATCCATCAACTCCCATTTTATTGATTTTTTTATATAATACAAAAAAATTATAGCTCAATAATTAAAAAATCTACAAAAAATATATAAGATTCAAGAAAGAAACACAAATAATTACAAAAAAATAAAAATTAAACTCAAACAATTACATTTTTTATATATAAATTTAAATAATGTCTTTTTTTTCTATCAAGTAATTATTTAAATTTTTTTTTGCCATTTAATTGCACAGTTGACACTTGACACTCTATAATATTCATGGTAAAATTTTTTTTGATGAAAATAATTATTATACATAATACCAAAACTAAATTAAATAAATAGTAAAAATAAATAAACGATATATAATATATATTATCTCAATTAAATTAAAAAATTATTAAATATTAACCGTTTCATTTTTATTTGAGAAACTAAATTTAATTTTGGATAATTAACTAATTAAATTATTATTATTTAATCAAGCATATTTATTTTTCTAATATAAATAGATTAAATTTATATAATTCAATAATTTTTATCATTATGTTGTTATT
>NC_029778.3:75213063-75219930 GCF_000817695.3 Arachis duranensis | reverse complement strand
TGGGGAGCCGAGTCTTGAGTTTTGTTACATGTGTTTTGAAACTATTGGAATATTAACTCCTTAGCTTGTTCTCTCTTGTGCTGTCTGCTTTATCGCTTCGTGAGCGTTACGTTTTTTTAATTTAACGGTTTTGCTTTACCCCTTTCTTCAAAAGCTCCTAATTATAAACATTTTTCATTCAACTATATATATATGTTTTATTTTTAGAGGTTGTAGCATCTCGCCACCTCTGCTTTATATCTTAGGTGTAAAGTTTTGTATAGTAGAATGTTACACTTATCTTATTTACAGTGTAAACAAAATAAGAGATTCAATATATTTTAGTTAAAATATTATAAATTATTTATTTAAATAAATAAAATATTTATTTTATTTCTTTAAAAAAATTCCTGAAAATCTTCGTTGGTTAACTGGCCAATTCTATATAGTCATTCTGCAAGGGGTGCTCATATGTACTCCTCTTTACAGATTTTCCTGTTTATGACCCCACCTCTGATATCAGTGTTTAATATGCATTATTCATGATACCTGCATGTGCCGGGTCAATTACAAATTTCTACGTGGAATCTTTCTCGGTTTCTTCCTTATATGCGATGACAAAACACCTTTATTTTTGTAAATGATTGATACAATAATCCTAAGCTAAGCTATTTTTTAACTTTATTTACTGAAAATACAAAAAATAGAGTATTCCCTGTCATTATGAAATAATAACTACTTGCTAATCCTAACTGCTTCATTTTATTTATTGACACAAACAAAAAATTAAACACTTTTATTAGTTATCCAAGTACAAATTTATACGTTATTCTATATTATCATAAAGAGTTTAATTGAAGAATTAATTTTTTCAGTTAATATTAATTAATTTTAAAAAAAATATTTTTTTAATTATAAATTTTCAATCCTAAAATCTAAAATCTAAATTCTAAAATCTAAATCTTAAAAAAATAAAAACTCTTGCAATTTAAAAACATTGACTAATATTCATTAATTAAAATTTTATTTTTATATTTATTCTATAACAAAGCTACATATCATAGAAGTTTAAACGGTTAAATACAAGTATACATATATAATATTGAAATCTAAATTTTTTAGTCAGACACAAAAATGATTAAGATTCTGAAAATAATAATCGATAAAATTAGAGGTTTAAAGATTCAACAAAAATTTAAATATAGATAAATAATATATAATAAAATAATATATTTATGTATAAATATATAATATTTTTAAAATATTAACATTTTATAATTTACTATTTTAAATCAATTTACTGCTAAAAATTGCACACGTTTTTTTTATTTTTATTTTTTATTGGCCTATGAATAATTCTATATATAAGTAACTTTTTCATGAATTAATACGTAATTTTCAACTTATATCTGACTAGGCATAATTAGATGCGTAAGAATAAGTGAATAACTATTGAATTGAATGAAAAAACATCTGTAAATAATTAAAAGCAAAAAAAGTCACCAATTGAAAGGTACAAAGAAAAAAGAAAAAGAAAAAAAAAAATGGTCCTTGGTGCGTTGTATATGTTCTCTTAATTTTCCTCCATCATTTCCTCACCGACGCTACTAGTATAAATATCTTTGTCTCCTCTTCTCTGCGCTTGCTGTGGCAAACTATATTTTCACATCTTATTAATATCAATTGCTTTCAATTCAATCATCTCTGGAGATTAGTGTTTTTAGTCATCGATCAAACCAAATCAGCAAGCAAACATGAAGAAAGCTCCACCATACATTTCCTTCTTCCTATTACTCTTATTTGCCTTTTGCTTTTACTCTTCGGCTTTTGGACAGGCTTTGTCACAAGATGAAGGTAATTAAGCCCATAAATTCTCGCCAAGTAATATTAAAGAAGCAGTTTTTTTCGGTTAATATTAATTAATTCTTTTAAATTATTTTACCCACCTTAAATTTTAGATCACAAATCATACGTTTGTATTAATTTTAGACTCTAAATTATAAACACTAAATTCTAAAATTAGCTACTACTGTTGATTAGTTAAAAGTTGAGTTTCGATATCATGGTTTTATATATCCATCTCTCAATCGTGATTCTTTTTTAACGTATTATATGTAAAGATCTCAATCTTTTTATATATATAGTTTTTTCACACAACAAGTTAAAAATGTAGATATTAAGATTTTGTATGATTAAAGGATATATTTTAACTATGCACGATTTTATATATTAATATTAAGTTTTAAAATTTTTGGGATCAATTTCAATGTTTATTCTTAATATTATTAATAAATTACATTCTATGTTAATTACTTGTTTGGTTGTACTGCATCATATATATGATATGAATGTATATAGTGGAAGCTCTGAAAGATATAGCTAAGACACTTGGGAGGGAGAATTTGTTTTCTGGATGCAATAGTAGTGAACAACTACAAAACATGAGTTCGTGCATGATGTTGAAGAGTAATCAAACTACTGCTGTCATATGCAATTGCTCCTATGCTGATTCCACTCTCTGCCATGTCACTAGCTTGTAGGACTTCTCTTTATATATCTCTCACTCCATCCTTCTTATCCCTAATTAATTACTCTTTTTGAACAAAAATACTCAAACAACAAAAAAAATTTTAAATTTAAGAAATTACTTATTGCCTAAGAAGCACGGACACACCAAATTACTGCCGTGTCCACGTGTCGGACACGCGGTGGACACGGACACGCGGTGGACACGTGTCCGACACACCTGAGCACGTGTCGCAAAAAAAAAATTTTTTTTTTTACTCGGACACGCCATGACACGGCACTGGACACACGAGGACACGGCACTGGACACACGAGGACCCGGCATTGGACACGCCAGGACACGATTGGCATGTAAAAATTGTAGAAATTTTTTTAAAAAAAAATTACCTTTAACCCAAAAAAATCTTGGACCCCATAAGCACAAGGAGTCTCTCACACATTTTAAATAACTCATAAAAAAACAACCCTCATTTTTTACACGACCCTTCACCTTCAGAGCATAGCAAAAGTCACCCTCCTCCACGCACCGTCCTCTGCACGCAAGTCCTCTGCGCGCCGGTCCTCTGCACGCAAGTCCTCTGCAGGCCGGTCTTCTGTGCATTGCTCCTCCGGCGATGCTCCTCTGCAAGTCGCTCCACTGCACGCCGCTCCTTCTACCTCTGTGCGCTCATCTCCCTATGTTCTCATCTTCTTTGCTTCGTGCTTTTCTCCTCTCTGCTTTGCTCCTCTTCACCGGTGGCACTCTTTTGCCACAATAGTTGTTGCAAATCGTTGCTTGCAGCAACTTAGCAACTTAGGGGTTGAGGTAATTTCTTTTGAACTTTTATTTTATCGTTAGAATGTTAGCTCACTAAGTCTATACTCCATAGTTACTAGTTACTACAAATAGTTACTTGTTATCTGCATTATTGATTTTTTTTATTAAATTATTTAGGAATGATGAGTTCTCTTGGGGTTACTGGAACTGAAAAAAATGAAGACTCTGCGGATAAGCCTTTATGGAAATTTGTTGTGAAAAAAATAAGGTTGAAGGGGGAGGTAATTTTGAGTTTGAATGCAAGTATTGTGAAGTTGCATTTAGAGGCTCTTATACTAGGGTGAGAGCACATCTCTTGAAAATTCCAGGAAAGGGAATAAGGGTCTGTCAAAAAATCACTGCAGTGAAGCTTCAAGAATTGAGAAAATTAGATAATGAAGCTACATTGTTGAGTGAAAGTGCAAAGCCCAAATCTATTCCTCTTCCACCCTCTAATGATGAAGGTAGTTCGAAAAAGAGAAAGGGTCCAGGAACAATAGATCACTCATTCAATATGAAAGATAGAGATACTTTAGATTTAGAAATTGCTAGAATGTTTTACTCTTCTGGATTACCATTTCATCTAGCAAGGAACCCTCACTTTATCAAAGCTTTCTCTTTTGCTTCTAACAAAAATCTAGATGGTTATATTCCCCCGGGCTATAACAAGTTAAGGACAACTTTGCTTGAGAGAGAAAGGGAGCATGTGAAAAGGATGTTGGAGCCAATAAAAAATTCATGGAGTCAAAAAGGAGTAAGCATTGTAAGTGATGGGTGGAGTGATCCGCAAAGAAGGCCTCTTCTTAATTTTATGGCTGTGACTGAAAGTGGACCTATGTTTTTGAAAGCCATAGATTGTTCGGATGAGATCAAAGACAAAGATTTTATTGCAAGCAAAATGAGAGAAGTGATTATGGAAGTTGGTGTCTCAAATGTTGTGCAAATTGTGACGGACAATGCACCTGTGTGTAAGGCTGCTGGATTATTGATTGAGGCTGAGTTTCCTACTATATATTGGACTCCTTGTGTTGTCCATACACTTAATCTTGCCTTGAAGAATATTTGTGCAGCCAAGAACACCGAGAGGAATAATATTGTTTATCAAGAATGTTGTTGGATTACACAAGTTGCTGAAGATGCTATTTTCATTAAAAATTTCATTGTGAATCAGAGGTTATCGATTTTTAATGAATTTGTATCATTGAAACTACTTAATATTGCTCCTACACGATTTGCCTCTACCATTGTGATGCTCAAGAGGTTCAAATTAATAAAGTTTAGACTCAAAGAGATGGTGATTAGTGAGAAGTGGTCCTCCTACAAGGAAGATGATGTGGGGAAGGCTGAATTTGTTAAAGAGAAGATTTTGAGTGATAATTGGTGGCAAAAGGTGGATTACATCCTTTCTTTTACTGAGCCTATTTATGATGTTTTAAGAAGCACTGATACGGATACTCCTAGTCTCCATTTAGTGTATGAAATGTGGGATTCAATGATTGAAAAGGTGAAAAAGGTCATATATCACTATGAGAGAAAGGATGAAAGTGAGGAATCAACATTTTTCAATGTTGTGAACTCAATATTAATTGAGCGTTGGACAAAAAGTAGTACACCTCTTCATTGTTTTGCACATTCCTTGAATCCAAGGTAATATTGAAACTTTTTTACAATTTTTTTCGTTTAAATAGATTTGCTTAAACCATGTATAATTTTATTCCTTAAAAATTATATAGGTATTATAGTCATCAATGGCTAAGACAAGACTCTAGACGTGTTCCTCCTCATCAAGATGTGGAACTTACTAATGAGAGAGTGAAGTGCTTGAAAAGATATTTCCCTGATGCTAAAGATAGGAGAAAAGTGAACTTAGAGTTTGCTAATTTTTCAGGTGGTAGAGAGGGGTTTGATGATTGTGACTCTTTGAATGATAGAGGTGTGCTAGATGCAAAATTTTGGTGGCTAGTTCATGGTGTTCATGCTCCAACTCTTCAAAAGATTGCTCTCAAACTACTTGGACAACCATTTTCATCTTCTTGTTGTGAGAGAAATTGGAGCACTTACTCTTTTATTCATTCTCTCAAAAGAAATAAGATAAAACCCAAACGAGCTGAGAATTTAGTGTTTGTGCATACCAATCTTCGTCTCATGTCAAGGAAAGCTCCCCAATACAAGAAAGGAGAAACAATGATGTGGGATATTGCGGGAGATGATTTTTCACCAATTGATGAAGATAATGGGGTCCTAGAAATTGCTAGTCTTTCTCTTGATGAACCGGAGTTGGAAGCTGTTCTTTTTGTCAATGAAGAAAATGAAGTTACTTTTTAGATGATCACTGTAGTTAGCTTTTTTTGGATATATCATTAGAATTGATGCCCCATATTTTTTTGGAAAGGATATGGAAATAGGAAGTAGTGAAGTTCAAAAGATAGTTAAAGAATACTCCATGTGTTTTTTTTTGAGGGGTTAGGAAGTGATTATAAGTTCAATTGTAAATTTTGACTTCATATTATATATATGATATATATTATGACTTTTGATTTTTTTTCTTAAAATTTAATATATATATGCCGTGTCCGTGTCCGGTAAAATTTTAATTTTGGTGTGTCTCCGTGTCCGTGTCCGTGTCGTGTCCCGTGTCCGTGTCCGTGTCTGTGCTTCTTAGCTTATTGCAAAGGTTTAGCTTATTGGATAAAAATTATGTAAATAATTATGTATTTCACACAATATAAAAATTTTGTTTAAATAATTATATTTGGCTTTTTTTACATAATATAAATAAATTTATTTTGATTTTACTTTCGAATTACGTTTCAGGTGTAGTCCTGTTTTAATCTTTAAGGTTTAAAATGTCCTATTTAAATCCAAAAAAGTTTTATTTAACTTCAATGTAGTCCCATTGTGAAGTCAAAGTTAAATAATTAATAAAATATCCTACGTGACAGCAGTATAAGAATAAGATCGATAATCTAAAGAACAAGTACAAGATCTAGAAGTACAAAATCAACAATAGATGCATCAATATATTTATTTATCATTTTTCATTAGTTCTATAGAAAATATAAAAAATATTTCATTTAAATTGTAAGGAGAATGATAAATAAATTTATTGATATATCTATTGTTGATTTTATATCACTGGGGTTTGTACTTATTTTTCATATTATCGACTTTATTGTTATACTATGCAGAATATCCTGTTAATTGTTTAATTTTAATTTTACGGTGAGACTATATTAAAATTAAATAAATTTATTTTAAATTTAAATAAGACATTTTAAACTTAAAGGTAGATCAAAATAAAATTATGTCCAAACATAAGGACGAGTACTTTACTACCCTTAGCTTTGAATTAATACTAGCCAACTCTGCTATTTTACTAAAATGTTTGGCACATTAGCATTGTCTTTTTAGTTTGACAAAATTAGAGTCCGTTAAGATAATAGTAGAAAATAATATATTAACTTAACATAAACAACAGAAAATGATCACAAATGGCTATAATAACAATTGAAATAAGTAACCAAGTTCATGAAATAACTTTTTGGGGAAAAAAAAAAATACTTGCG